>NC_056431.1:64326157-64333657 GCF_018296145.1 Oncorhynchus tshawytscha
GTGGAGAAGTTATGTGTTCAGTTCAGTCCTAAGAGCTCTAATGTAGACACAGTACTTGCCAGGCCTACAGATCTCTATAGACTATACAGTATGGCATCAAATGGGTGAGGAACTATTCCAGGTTGAGGAACTAGCCCAGGTTGAGAAACGATTCCAGGTTGAGGAACGATTCCAGGTTGAGGAACTAGCCCAGGTTGAGGAACTATTCCAGGTTGAGGAACTATTCCAGGTTGAGGAACTATTCCAGGTTGAGGAACTATTCCAGGTTGAGGAACTCTTCCAGGTTGAGGAACTATTCCAGGTTGAGGAACTCTTCCAGGTTGAGGAGCTATTCCAGGTTGAGGAACTCTTCCAGGTTGAGGAACTATTCCAGGTTGAGGAACTATTTCAGGTTGAGGAACTATTTCAGGTTGAGGAACTCTTCCAGGTTGAGGAACTATTCCAGGTTGAGGAACTATTTCAGGTTGAGGAACTCTTCCAGGTTGAGGAACTATTCCAGGTTGAGGACGTATTTCAGGTTGAGGAACTATCCATATTGAAGCTGATACCAATGCCATTGTTTTCACATGTTTGAAAGTGATAAGGTCTAGGACTGAGGAAAAGGTTCAACTCCATTTCCATGTGCAAATAGGAACATGAACTTCAACATGAAACAATATCCCCCCCCTCCCCCTTTCAGAACTCTCTGTCAGAGGTGGTCAGTAAGCTACAGGCGTGCACCCCTCACTTTGTGGAGTGTGTACGTCCCAACAGCAGTGACATGGCGGACAGCTTTGACAGTTGCCACGTGTCTACCCAGCTGCAGTACGTCGGGGTGCTGGAGATGGTTCGGATGATCCGCTATGGCTACCCTGTACGCCTGCCCTTCCACAGCTTCCTCACCAGGTAGGTACCACCATACCGTGCCTGCTGCTCCTGTAGAACTTGAAGAGGGAGGACAGACATGGCACTGATTCATAATGGATTTGTATTGGCCTCTATTGTCAGGTTCCGTTTCAGCCCCGACAGCCCTTTCCCCATAGTTTGTAGATCTGAAGGAATCCAAACGATGTAAAAGGATGTGGATGGCTCAATCTTGACTTTCAATTAGGTTTGAGAAGCTTCTCCCACTTATCCAATCTTTTCAGATCTGTGAAGACTGAAGAGGTAGGGGCTAGGTGAATGGGCTATGGGCTGAAATGGAACCAGGCCTGTGAGTGTGGTGGGTCACTGTGTGATGGAAGTCTGTGTGATGGGAGAATGTGTCCTCTCTGTAAAGGTCTGTGTGATGGGAGGATGTGTCCTCTCTGTAGAGGTCAGTGTGATGGGGGATGTGTCCTCTCTATAGAGGTCTGTGTGATGGGAGGATGTGTCCTCTCTATAGAGGTCTGTGTGATGGGGATGTGTCCTCTCTGTAGAGGTCAGTGTGATGGGGGATGTGTCCTCTCTATAGAGGCCTGTGTGATGGGAGGATGTGTCCTCTCTGTAGAGGTCTGTGTGATGGGAGGATGTGTCCTCTCTGTAAATGTCTGTGTAATGGGTGATGTGTCCTCTCTGTAAAGGTCAGTGTGATGGGAGAATGTGTCCTCTCTGTAAAGGTCTGTGTGATGGGAGGATGTGTCCTCTCTATAGAGGTCTATGTGATGGGAGGATGTGTCCTCTCTGTAAATGTCTGTGTGATGGGGGATGTGTCCTCTCTGTAAAGGTCTGTGTGATGGGATGATCTGTACTCTCTATAGAGGTCTGTGTGATGGGAGGATGTGTCCTCTCTGTAAATGTCTGTGTGATGGGTGATGTGTCCTCTCTGTATATGTCTGTGTGATGGGATGATCTGTACTCTCTATAGAGGTCTGTGTGATGGGGGATGTGTCCTCTCTGTAAAGGTCTGTGTGATGGGAGGATGTGTCCTCTGTAAAGGTCTGTGTGATGGGGGATGTACTGTAGCAGCACAGGGAGCATCATGCCCTGTCTTCTCCCTGTCCTCTCCCTTGCACTCTACCTGCCATCTACCTGTCTTCTCCCTGCCTTCTCCCTGCGCTCTCCCTTGCCCTCTACCTGCCTTCTCCATGTATTCTCCCTTTTTTCTCCCTGACATCTTCCTATCTTCTCCCTGGACTCTCCCTTGCCATCTCCTTATCTTATCCCGGGAGTCTCCCATGCCATCTTCCTGTCTTCTCCCTGCCTTCCCCATGCCATCTACCTGCCTTCTCCCTTGCCATCTACCTGCCTTCCACCTGCCTTCTCCCTGCCTTCTCCTTATCTTCTCGCTGCCTTCTCCCTGCCATCTCCCTATCTTCTCCCTGCCTTCTCCCTGCCATCTCCCTATCTTCTCCCTGCCATCTCCCTATCTTCTCCCTACCATCTCCCTATCGTCTCCCTGCCTTCTCCCTGCCTTCTCCATGTCTTCTCCTTGCCATCTCCCTATCTTCTCCCTGCCTTCTCCCTGCACTCTCCCTTGCCATCTCTCTTTGCTAATTGTCCTTTTGCAGCATACATTAGACTCTAGGTGGGTTCCCCACCCCCCACACATTAGACTCTAGGTGGGTTCCCCACCCCCCACACATTAGACTCTTGGTGGGTTCCCCACCCCCCACACATTAGACTCTTGGTGGGTTCCCCACCCCCCACACATTAGACTCTTGGTGGGATCCCCACCCCCCACACATTAGACTCTAGGTGGGTTCCCCACCCCCACACATTAGACTCTTGGTGGGTTCCCCACCCCCACACATTAGACTCTTGGTGGGATCCCCACCCCCACACATTAGACTCTAGGTGGGTTCCCCACCCCCCACACATTAGACTCTTGGTGGGTTCCCCACCCCCACACATTTGACTCTTGGTGGGTTCCCCACCCCCCACACATTAGACTCTTGGTGGGTTCCCCACCCCCCATACACACCTACACACATAATGCTCAGGTGGAAGTTACCAACTTAGAGTGTTTCTTCAGGTCAGCGTGACCTGGACAGAAGTACAGCCTCTCGTATACTCTCTCAATTCAATTCAAGGGCTTTACTGACATGGGAAACATATGTTGTCATGCCATCTACCTGCCATCTACCTGCCTTCTCCCTGCCTTCTCCCTGCGCTCTCCCTTGCCCTCTACCTGCCTTCTCCCTGCCTTCTCCCTGCGCTCTCCCTTGCCCTCTACCTGCCATCTCCCTGCCTTCTCCCTGTGCTCTCCCTTGCCCTCTACCTGCCATCTCCCTGCCTTCTCCCTGCGCTCTCCCTTGCCCTCTACTTGCCTTCTCCCTGCCTTCTCCCTGCACTCTCCCTTGCCCTCTACCTGCCTTCTCCATGTATTCTCCCTGCCATCTCCCTGCCATCTCCCTGCTATCTCCCTTGCCATCTACCTGCCATCTACCTGCCATCTATCTGCCTTCTCCCTGCCTTCTCCATGCCATCTCCCTGCCTTCTCCCTTGCCATCTACCTGCCCTCTACCTGCCTTCTCCATGTATTCTCCCTGCCTTCTCCCTGCCAGCTCCCTTGCCCTCTACCTGCCTTCTCCCTTGCCATCTACCTGCCATCTACCTGCCATCTATCTGCCTTCTATCTGCCTTCTCCATGCCATCTCCCTATCTTCTAACTGCCTTCTCCCTGCCTTCTCCTTGCCATCTCCCTATCTTCTCCCTGCACTCTCCCTTGCCATCTACCTGTCTTCTCCCTGCTTTCTCCCTGCACTCTCCCTGCCTTCTCCCTGCACTCTCCCTTGCCATCTACATATCTTCTCCCTTTCTTCTCCCTGCCTTCTCCTTGCCATCTCCCTATCTTCTCCCTGCCTTCTCCCTGCACTCTCCCTTGCCATCTCTCTTTGCTAATAGTCCTTTTACAGCATACATTAGAGTCTTGGTGGGTTCCCCACCCCCCACACATTAGACTCTTGGTGGGTTCCCCACCCCCCACACACACCTACACACATAATGCTCAGGTGGAAGTTACCAACTTAGAGTGTTTCTTCAGGTCAGCGTGACCTGGACAGAAGGACAGCCTCTCGTGTACATAGTCAACATGTCTCTCTCTCTCAATTCAATTCAAGGGCTTTACTGACATGGGAAACATATGTTGTCATTGCTAGAGAAAGTGAAATATATCGTAAAATAAGTTAAATAAACAATAAAATGTACTGTAATCATTACACGTAAATATGGGTTGTTTTTACAACAGTGTTCGTTTTTCACTGGTTGACCTTTTCACATCTTGCTGCTGTGACGACACACTGGGGTAGTTCACCCATAGGGGAGTTTATCAACATTTGGTTGGATTTAGAATTATTTGGATCTGTGTAACCTGAGGGAAATATGTGTTTCTAATATGGTCATAGATTTGGCAGGAGGTTAGGAAGTGCAGCTCAGTTTCCACCTCATTTTGTGGGCAGTGAGCACAAAGCATGTCTTCTCTTGAGAGCCAGGTCTGCCTACGGCAGCCTTTATCAATAGCAAGGCTATGCTCACTGAGTCTGTACATAGTCAAAGCTTTCCTTAAGTTTGGGTCAGTCACAGTGGTCAGGTATATTGCCACTGTGTACTCTCTGTTTAGGGCCAAATAGCATTCTAGTTTGCTAGAATTTATCTTGTTTTCTCATGATTTGGTTTGGTCTAATTGTGTTGCTGTCCTGGGGCTCTGTGGGGTGTGTTTGTGTTTGTGAACAGAGCCCCAGGACCCGCTTGCTTAGGGGACTCTTCTCCAGGTTCATCTCTCTGTAGGTGAAGGCTTTGTTATGGAAGGTTTGGGAATCGCTTCCTTTTAGGTGGTCATAGAAATTATTGGCTCTTTTCTGGATTTTGATAATTAGCAGGTATTTACCTAATTTTGCTCTGCATGCATTATTTGGTGTTTTACGTTGTACACAGAGGATATTTTTGCAGAACTCTGCATGCAGAGTCTCAATATGGTGTTTGTCCTATTTTAGGAATTATTGGTTGGTGAGCGGACCCCAGACCTCACAACCATAAACGGCAATGGGTTCTAGAACTCATTCAAGTATTTTTAGCCAGATCCTAATTAGTATGTTGAATTTTATATTCCTTTTGATGGCATAGAATGCCCTTCTTCCGTTGTCTCTCAGCTTTCTGGAATTGACCTGTGGCGCTGAAGTTTAGGCTGAGGTATGTATAGTTTTTTGTGTGCTCTAGGGCAACGGTGTCTAGATGGAATTTGTATTCATGGTCTCTCGCTCTCTCTCTCTCTCTCTCTCTCTCTCTCACCATCTCTCTCTCTCACCATCTCTCTCTCTCTCTCTCTCTCTCTCACCATCTCTCTCTCACCATCTCTCTCTCTCTCTCTCTCTCTTACCATCTCTCTCTCTCACCATCTCTCTCTCTCACCATCTCTCTCTCTCTCTCTCTCACCATCTCTCTCTCTCTCACCATCTCTCTCTCTCTCACCATCTCTCTCTCTCTCTCTCTCTCTCTCACCATCTCTCTCTCACCATCTCTCTCTCTCACCATCTCTCTCTCTCTCTCTCTCTCACCATCTCTCTCTCTCTCTCTCTCTCTCTCTCTCTCACCATCTCTCTCTCTCTCTCTCTCTCTCTCTCTCTCACCATCTCTCTCTCTCTCTCTCTCTCTCACCATCTCTCTCTCTCACCATCTCTCTCTCTCTCTCTCTCTCTCACCATCTCTCTCTCTCTCTCTCTCTCTCTCTCACATCTCTCTCTCTCACCATCTCTCTCTCTCTCTCTCTCTCTCTCTCTCTCTCTCACCATCTCTCTCTCTCACCATCTCTCTCTCTCACCATCTCTCTCTCTCACCATCTCTCTCTCACTCTCTCTCTCTCTCTCTCACCATCTCTCTCTCACCATCTCTCTCTCTCTCTCTCTCTCACCATCTCTCTCTCTCACCATCTCTCTCTCTCACCATCTCTCTCTCTCTTTCTCTCTCTCTCTCTCTCTCTCTCTCTCTCTCTTTTCTCACCATCTCTCTCTCTCACAATCTCTCTCTCTCTCTCTCTCTCTCACCATCTCTCTCACACCATCTCTCTCTCACCATCTCTCTCTCTCACCATCTATCTCTCTCTCTCTCTCCCTCCCTCCCTCTCTCTCTCTCTCTCTCTCTCTCCTCTCTCTCTCTCTCTCTCTCTCTCTCTCCCCCTCTCTCTCTCTCTCTCTCACCATCTCTCTCTCTCTCTCTCTCTCTCACCATCTCTCTATCTCTCTCACCATCTCTCTCTCTCTCTCTCACCATCTCTCTCTCTCTCTCTCTCTCTCTCTCTCTCTCTCTCTCTCTCACAGCTAACTGCCAGGTCACTGTGATCCTTAATGTGGCAGGCACAAAGTGGTTTTGCTCAATAACACCGATCTAAAGGATGTCTTGAGGAGATGGGAAACAGTGTGTGTGCGATGGGTGCAAGCCTGCTGTACCTGATAAGTACACACCACCTTCTCCCACGTGTCACCCTGACACACACACACACAAACGTGTGAGTCTGTAACATGTCAGAGTGACTTCTGAAGAGGTTCATAATGTCCTCCACTAAACTTTAAAATAATTTCCTTCTCCCTTTTCACACTTCTTTTTTCCCATTTATATTGTAATCTCCTTCATTCCTTCTGTCACACCTAATCTCTCCATTATTACTGGCTATTCCTGTCTTCTTCTGGGATATGTTCTGGCCATTGTGATGTAGGGAGAAGGTTTATGTTCCGTTTGCACCTCTTCCTTTCTCCTCTCTACATCTCTCCCCTCTCCATCCTCTCTCTCAATGCAATTTCAATTTCAATTTAAGGGCTTTATTGGCATGGGAAAAAATATGTTAACATTGCCAAAGCAATGTCTCTCCTCTCCCCTCTCCATCCTCTCCCTCCCCCCTCAACCCTCTGCCCCTCTCTCTACCCTCTCCATCCTCTCCCTCTCTTCCTCCCCTCTCAACCCTCTGCCCCTCTCTCTCCCCTCTCCATCCTCTCCCTCTCTTCCTCCCCTCTCAACCCTCTGCCCCTCTCTCTACCCTCTCCATCCCCTCCCTCTCTTCCTCCCCTCTCAACTCTCTGCCCCTCTCCATCCTCTCCCTCTCTACCTCCCCTCTCAACCCTCTGCCCCTCTCTATCCTCTCCCCCTCTCCCTCCCTTCTCAACCCCCTGCCTCTCTCTCTGCCCCTCTCCATCCTCTCCCTCTCTCCCTCCCTTCTCAACCCTCTGCCACTCTCTCTCCCCTCTCCATCCTCTCCCTCTCTCCCTCCCTTCTCAACCCTCTGCCGCTCTCTCTCCCCTCTCCATCCTCTCCCTCTCTCCCTCCCTTTTCAACCCTCTGCCCCTCTCTCTCCTCTCGATCCTCTCCCTCTCTCCCTCCCCTCTCAACCCTCTGCCCCTCTACCTCTCTCCCTCCCCTCTCAACCCTCTCCATCCTCTCCCTCTCTCCCTCCCTTCTCAACCCTCTGCTCCTCTCTCTCTCTCCCCTCCATCCTCTCCCGCCTATATCCTCTCCCTCTCTCTCTCTCTCTCTCTCTCTCTCTCTCTCTCACCATCTCTCTCTCTCTCTCACCATCTCTCTCTCTCTCTCCATCTCTCTCTCTCTCCATCTCTC
>NC_056431.1:64336157-64348657 GCF_018296145.1 Oncorhynchus tshawytscha
TTTGCGCGTTGGTGTCTGGTGTGTGTGTTTGCGCGTTGGTGTCTGGTGTGTGCGTTGGCAGTTGGTCAGACTAATTGTGATGGTAATGTACTAGCCTTTGGCTGCTTGTCTGAGTGCCAGGCCAATTTGCATTACCTTTGTAGAGTTAGGCTCAGAATAACCTGTGTGTAATATGTTATTCGTCATTCTGTTTCTGTCTGTGTACGTCTGTTTCTGTCTGATGCTGTTTCTGTGTCTGTCTGTTTCTGTGTCTGTCTGTTTCTGTCTGATGCTGTTTCTGTGTCTGTCTGTCTGAGTCTGTTTGTTTCTGTGTCTGTCTGTTTCTGTCTGATGCTGTTTCTGTGTCTGTCTGTCTGAGTCTGTTTGTTTCTGTCTGTCTGTCTGTTTCTGTCTGTCTGTTTCTGTGTCTGTCGGTTTCTGTGTCTGTTTGTTTCTGTGTCTGTCTGTTTCTGTGTCTGTTTCTGTGTCTAATTGTTTCTTTCTTTCTGTTTCTGTGTCTGTTATTTCTGTGTATGTTTGTTTCTGTGTCTGTTTCTGTGTCTGTTTCTGTGTCTGTTTTTTTCTGTGTATGTTTGTTTCTGTGTCTGTTTCTGTGTCTGTTTCTGTGTCTGTTTCTGTGTCTGTTTCTGTCTGTCTGTCTGTCTGTCTGTTTCTGTCTGTCTGTTTATCTTTCTTTGTGTTTCTGTCTGTTTCTGTGTCTGTCTGTTTCTGTGTCTGTCTGTTTCTGTGTCTGTCTGTTTCTCTGTCTGTCTGTTTCTGTGACTGTTTGTTTCTGTGACTGTTTCTGTGTCTTTTTCTGTGTCTGTTTCTGTGTCTGTTTCTGTGTCTGTTTCTGTCTGTCTGTCTGTCTGTCTGTTTCTGTCTGTCTGTTTATCTTTCTTTGTGTTTCTGTCTGTTTCTGTGTCTGTCTGTTTCTGTGTCTGTCTGTTTCTGTGTCTGTCTGTTTCTGTGTCTGTCTGTTTCTGTGTCTGTCTGTTTCTGTGTCTGTCTGTTTCTGTGTCTGTCTGTTTCTGTGTCTGTCTTTCTCTGTCTGTCTGTTTCTGTGACTGTTTCTGTGTCTTTTTCTGTGTCTGTCTATCTTTCAGTCTGTTTCTGTGTCTGTCTATCTTTCAGTCTGTTTCTGTGTCTGTCTCTTTATCTTTCTTTCTGTTTCTGTCTGTTTCTGTGACTGTGTTTCTGTGTCTGTCTCTTTATCTTTCTTTCTGTTTCTGTCTGTCTGTTTCTGTGTCTGTCTCTTTATCTTTCTTTCTGCTTCTGTGACTGTCTGTCTGTTTCTGTCTGTTTCTTTTTCTGTCTGTTTCTGTTTCTGTTTCTGTGACTACGTCTGTCTGTTTCTGTGTCTGTCTGTTTCTGTCTGTCTGCTTCTGTGTCTGTCTCTTTATCTTTCTTTCTGTTTCTGTCTGTCTGCTTCTGTGTCTGTCTCTTTATCTTTCTTTCTGCTTCTGTGACTGTCTGTCTGTTTCTGTCTGTTTCTTTTTCTGGCTGTTTCTGTTTCTGTGACTACATCTGTCTGTTTCTGTGTCTGTCTGTTTCTTTTTCTGTTTGTTTCTGTGACTGTTTCTGTGTATTTTTCTGTGTCTGTCTATCTTTCTGTCTGTTTCCGTTTCTGTCTGTTTCGATGACTGCCTGTTTCTGTGACTGTTTGTTTCTATGACTGTCTGTTTCTATGACTGTCTGTTTCTGTTTCTGTGACTACATCTGTCTGTTTCTGTGTCTGTCTGTTTCTTTTTCTGTTTGTTTCTGTGACTGTTTCTGTGTATTTTTCTGTGTCTGTCTATCTTTCTGTCTGTTTCCGTTTCTGTCTGTTTCGATGACTGCCTGTTTCTGTGACTGTTTGTTTCTATGACTGTCTGTTTCTATGACTGTCTGTTTCTGTTTCTGTCTGTTTCTGTGACTGTTTGTTTCTGTAACTGTTTCTGTGTATTTTTCTGTGTCTGTCTATCTTGCTGTCTGTTTCTTTGTCTGTCTGTTTCTGTTTCTGTCTGTTTCAGTGTCTGTCTGTATCTGTCTGTCTGTCTGTTTCAGATTTGTGCACCATAAAAATAAATGGTTAACAATCTATTGTGTTATTTTGGAGTCACTTTTATTGTAAATAGGAATATAATATGTTTCTAAACACTTCTAGATTAATGTGGATGCTACCATGATTATGGAACAGTCCTGAATAAATCCTGAATAATGATTATCATACCCCCAAGACATGCTAACCTCTCACCATTACAAGGTTAGCATTTTTCGGTGGGTACTATATTTGTGCCCTCTGTAACTTTATCACATTATAATTTACGATTCATTCAGGTCACATAATATGTTGCATGGACTCATTCTGTGTGCAATAATAGTGTTTAACATGATTTTTGAATGACTACCTCATCTCTGTACCCCAAACATATAATTAACTGTCAAGGTCAAGAAAACAGTCAAACACAGATTCAACCACAAAGACCAGGAAGGTTTTCCAATGCCTCGCAAAGAAGGGCACCAATTGGTAGAAAAAAAAGTGGACATTGAATATACCATTGAGCATGGTGAAGTTATTAATTACACATTGAATTGTGTATCAATACACCCAGTCACTTCAAAGATACAGGTGTCCGTCCTGACTCAGGCACCAGAGAGGAAGCAAACCGCACAGGGATTTCACCATGAGGCCAATGGTGACTTTAAAACAGTTACCAAGTTTAATGGCTGTTATAGGAGAAAACTGAGGATGGATCAATAGCAATGTAGCTATTCCACAATACTAACCTAATTGACAGAGAATAAAAATATTCCAAAACATGCATCCAGTTTGCAACAAGTCACTAAAATGATCCTGCTTAAAATATGGCACTGCCATTCACTTGTTGTCCTGAATACAATGTGCTATGTTTGGGGCAAATCCAATTCAACACATTACTGAGTACCACTTTCATATTTTCAAGCCTAGTGGTGGCTGCATCATGTTAAGGTTATGCTTGTCATTATTAAGGATAATGCCATGATTAAGACAAATTCATGAATAATGATGAGTGAGATGCTGTTCAAAGGCTTCAAAAAAACATGCTAACCTCATCATTACCAATAACAGGGGAGGGTAGCATTTTTGGGGGGTGTGATTGTTGAGCCCTTGTATGCCTAACTACTCATCATTATTCAAAATCCATTCATGATTATCCATAATTTTGTCACCTAGTCAGCGCAGGGATTTGAACCAGCGATCTTTCAGTTAATGGCCCAATGCTTTTAACCACTAGGCTACCTGCTGCCCCGTATATACCTGCTCTTTGCGGTTAAAGGTTAACTTACAATATGCCTTATCATCTTGACATTGCATCATAACATATTTCTAAATATGTGTTGTAGATCAGCTTCCTGAAATGTGGCATTGAGTAATTGTAATTGTGTGTTTTATCCCAGTTGAAAACCTTTTTTGTTATTCTGGCATATTGATAAGACGGTTCCATAACCTCATCATTTCACCCCTCTGTCTTACTTCACAGGGCTACAACCCATGTCTCCTTCAATATCTAGGCTTGGGGAAAACATATGCACTCCCAGAAAACATTGTATGGCTCTATTCTGAAAGAGTTTGCTGTTTTGGATTCTTTCAAACCCCAGATTTCAGGAGTTCAGAATAGGACACATACATGAATTATAGAGCTATGAATATGTACGATAGCCAAGGTCTTTACAGATTTTAAGATGACCCCAATGCTCTACCTGCACAATCTGTTATAGGTCTTTATACCCTCCTCAAAGGTCATACATTCATCAAAAAGGAATGAAGGTATATACACTGAGTGTACAAAACATGATTAACACCTGATCTTTCCATGACAGACTGACCAGGTGAATCCAGGTGGAAGCTATGATCCCTTATTGATGTCCCCTGTTAAATCCACTTCAATCAGTGTAGATGAATGGGAGGAGACAAGCTAAAGAAGGATTTTTAAGCCTTGAGACAATTGAGACATGGATTGTGTTTGTGTGACATTCAGAGGGTGAATGGACAAGACAGAAGATTTAAGTGCCTTTGAACGGCGTATGGTAGTAGGTGCCAGACACACCGGTTTGTGTCAAGAACTGCAACACGGCTGGGTTTTTCATGCTCAACAGTTTCCTGTGTGTATCAAGAATGTTCCACCACCCAAAGAACATCCAGCCAATTTGACACAACTGTAGGAAGCATTGGAGTCAACATGGGCCAGCATCCCTGTGGAACGCTTTCGACACCTTGTAGAATCCATGCCCCGAGGCTGTTCTGAGAGGGTGCAACTCAATATTAGGAAGGTGTTCGTATATGAGCAAGTGTAGTTTAGGGGCATTGTTCCAAAATTACAAAATCAAATCAAAAATCTGTGTGATCATGCTCTCCGTAGGCGAGGTATGAATACTTCTTAGTTTACTCTTAATCTGGGTTTTACCTGGGTTTATCTTGGTTAATCATTCATCTCCATTTTGTACACCAGAGATTGACAGTGTTCAACTTACCTTGCCGATCAAACTCACTCTCTGCAAGGATGACTACATAATCTGCATACAATCGTATCCCCAGGGTCGTGTCATATAATTTAACTCCTAGGTTAG
The DNA here is from genome assembly GCF_018296145.1 of Oncorhynchus tshawytscha. Classification (NCBI taxonomy): domain Eukaryota; kingdom Metazoa; phylum Chordata; class Actinopteri; order Salmoniformes; family Salmonidae; genus Oncorhynchus; species Oncorhynchus tshawytscha. The sequence goes on from NC_056431.1 coordinate 64,340,727, forward strand.
CGTGCTTGATTTGCTGGGCCAAGTCATTCACCAAAAGGGCAAACAAAGTTTGGGAAAGCACACTTCCTTGTTTCACTTCAAACAGAAACCATCCATTCTTCAACTCATTTACCTGTATACAGGAGACTGGACCTCTACATAGAGATTTAATAGAGCCTCTACATTTAATAGACCTCTACATAGAGATTTAATTGCATCCACTCCAGCATTTATACGTTTAAAAGCAAGAAGATCTCTAGTTACCCAATCAAATGCCTTTTGGAAATCAACAAAACGTATGTAGGTTTACATTGTTGTAGTGTGGCTCTAATCACAGTGGATACAGTTTACAGGGCCTTCAGAAAGTGTTATACCCATTGACACATTGTGTTGTGTAACAGACTGAATCAAAGATGGATAAAATGGATTCTTTTTCTCACCCATCTACACACAATACCTCATAATGACAAAGTGAAAACATGTTTTATGACATTTTGGAAAATGTATTGAAAATTCAATTCAGAAATATCTCATTTACGTAAGTATTCACACACCTGAGTCACTACATGCTTGAATCACCTGTCTGCAGCGATTACAGCTGTGAGTCTTTCTGGGTAGCTATCCACATCCTGGATTGTACAATATTTTCCCATCATTCTTTTCAAATGTAATCAAACTCTGTCAAATTGGTTGTTGATATAATGTGTACACTAGGAGTCAGGAAGCAGGTGCAGAAGGTGAGTTCCATAATAAGAAACATGAAGAATATTCAAAACAGGACAAGCTTACTGAACGGAAACAAAACCAATACTGCCTGAAGACAGGCTACTGAGGGCTAAGTAAAGGGGAAGTAATCATGGTAATGATGAAGTTCAGGTGTGCATAAAGATGAGATGCAGGTGTGCATAATGATGAGATGCAGGTGTGCATAATGATGAGATGCAGGTGTGCATAATGATGAGATGCAGGTGTGCATAATGATGAGATGCAGGTGTGCATAATGATGAGATGCAGGTGTGCATAAAGATGAGATGCAGGTGTGCATAATGATGAGATGCAGGTGTGCATAAAGATGAGATGCAGGTGTGCATAAAGATGAGATGCAGGTGTGCATAAAGATGAGATGCAGGTGTGCATAATGATGGTTGACATGAACGCTTAATGTGGGTTGCCAGGACCGGTGGTTAGTAGACCGGCTACGTCAAGCACCGGAGCGGGACAGCGGGAGCAGGCGTGACAGTTGATTGTTGCTAGACAACCATTTTCAAGTCTTGCCATAGATTTTCATGAAGATTTAAGTCAAAACTGTAACTCGTACACTCAGGAACATTGACTGTCTTCTTGGTAACCAACTCCAGTGTAGATTTGGCCTTTTTATTTAGGTTGTTGTCCTGCTAAAAGGTGAATTAATCTCCTAGTGTCTAGTGGAAAGCAGACTGAACCAGGTTTTCCTCTAGGATTTTGCCTGTGTTTAGCTCCATTCCATTTTTTAGCCTGAAAAACTCCTTAACGATTACAAGCATACCCATAACATGATGCAGCCACCACTATGCTTGAACAAATGGAGCACGGTACTCAATATTGTATTGGATTTGCCCCAAACAAAACACTTTGTATTCAGGACAAAAAGTTAATTTGCTTTGCCACATTTCTTGCAGTATTACTTTAGTGCCTTTTTGGAAACAGGATGCATGTTTTGGATTCTTTTTATTCTACGCAGGCTTACTTCTTTTCACTCTGTCAATTAGGTTTGTTTTGTGGAGTAACTATAATGTTGTTGATCCATCATCAGTTTTCTCCTATCACAGCCATGTTACTGTTTTAAAGTCACCATTGGCCTCATGGTAAAATCCCTGAGTGTCTTTCTTCCTCTCCGGCAACTGAGTTAGGAAGGATGCCTGTATCTTTGTAGTGACTGGGTGTACTGATACACCATCCAAAGTGTAGTTAATAACTTCACCATGATCATAGGGATATTAAATGTTAGCTTTTTTACCCATCTACCAATAGGTGCCCTTCCCTTCCCCTTTCCCTTTACTTGCGAGCCTTTGGAAAAACTCCCTGGTCTTTGTGGTTGAATGTGGTTGAAATTCACAGCTCTACTGAGGTACCTTACATACATATATGTGTGTGGTTCACAGATGAGGTAGTCATTAAAAAAATCATGTTAAGAACTTCTTCGGGATCGGCGGGTCCCCTGCATGACGGTTGACCTTACGTAGGCTAATGCAATTAGCATGAGGTTGTAAGTAACAACAAAATTTACCAGAACATAGACAGACATATCTGATATTGTCAGAAAGATTAAATTCTTGTTAATCTAACGGCACTGTCCAATTTACAGTAGCTATTACAGTGAAAAAATACCATGCTATTGTTTAAGGAGAGTGCACAATTTTGAACATGAAAAGTTATTAATAAACAAATTAGGCACATTTGGGCAGTCTTGATACAACATTTTGAACAGAATGAAATGGTTCATTGGATCAGTCTAAAACTTTAGACATACACTGCTGCCATCTAGTGGCCAAAATCTAAATTGTACCTGGGCTGGAATAATACATTATGGCCTTTCTCTTGCATTTCAAAGATGATGGTAAAAAAAAATACAAAAAAACGGTTGTTTTTTTCGTGGTATTATCTTTTACCAGATCTATTGTGTTATATTCTACTACATTCCTTTCACATTTCCACAAACTTCAAAGTGTTTCCTTTCAAATGGTACTAAGAATATGCATATCCTTGCTTCAGGGCCTGAGCTACCGGCAGTTAGATTTGAGTATGTCATTTTAGGCAAAGATTATTTTTTTTTTAAAGGGGCTAATCCCACTATTACTGGACACAGAGTCAGTCGATGAAACTTATTTCGTTACTTGTTAAGCATATTTTTACTCCTGAACTTATTTAGGCTTGCCATAAATTGAATCTATTTTAAATTCAGGCTGTAACACAACAAAATGTGGAAAAAGTCAAGGGGTGGGAATACTTTCTGGGTGCAGTGTAAATCTATACAAGGCATGTTTAATGAAACCCAATCTGCTCATGTACAAGTAATTCTGACATTACCAAATACTGAGTCAACCTGTTGTTTAGCATCCCAGAGTATAACATGCGGACTGTGCTAATAATGCTGATGCGTTTGTAATTTAATGGGACCCCTGGATCATTCTTTGATGACTTTGGGATTGGTTTAATGATAACTTTTTACCCAGTTGAAGGGATGATACCATTTTCAAAACACATTTGGAAACGTCAGAATTGAGTCAGCTAGGAGACTTTAAGACTTCATTATGAGGCTCCTCCTGTTGAGCTTTGCTTTTTGAACAAGTTTTGTGTCTGTGTCTTTGCAGATGGATGTAAGGATGTGAGTCCATGAGGATGTGAGCACAGTTCATTCAGAAATTATTCAAGATCCCTTGACTTTTTCCACATTTTGTTACGTTACATCTTTATTCTAAAATGTATTAAATGTGTTTTTTTCCCTCATCAATCTACACACAATACCCCATAATGACAAAGAAAAACAGATTATAGACATTTTTGCAAATGCATTAAAAATACAACTGAAATATTACATTTACATAAGTATTCAGACCATTTACTCAGTACTTTGTTGTAGCACCTTTTGGCAGTGATTACAGCCTTGAGTCTTCTTGGGTATAACGCTACAAGCTTGGCACACCTGTATTTGGGGAGTTTCTCCCATTCCTCTCTGCAAATCCTTTCAAGCTCTGTCATGTTGGATGGGGAGTGTTGCTGCACAGCTATTTTCAGGTCTCTCCAGAAATGTTCAATCAGGTTCAAGTACGGGCTCTGGCTTGGCCACTCAAGGACATTCAGAGACTTGTCCCCGAAGCCACTCCTGCATTGTCTTGGCTTTGTGCTTATGGTTGTTGTCCTGTTGGAAGGTAAACCTTTGCCCCAGTCTGAGGTCCTGAGCGCTCTGAAGCAGATTTTCATCAAGGATCTCTCTGTACTTTGCTCTGGTCATCTTTCCCTTGATCATGGCAAGTCTCCCAGTCCCTGACGTTGAAAAACATCCCCAAAGCATGATGCTGCCACCACCATGCTTCACTGTAGGGATGATGCCAGGTTTCCTCCAGACGTAACGCTTGGCATTCAGGCCAGAGAGTTCCATCTTGGTTTCATCAGACCCAGACAATCTTGTTGCTCATGGTCTGAGAGTCTTTAGGTGCCTTTTGGCAAACTCCAAGTGGGCTGTCATGTGCTTTTAACTGATGAGTGGCTTCTGCCTGGCCACTGTACCATAAAGGCCTGATTGGAGGAGTGCTGCAGAGATGGTTGTCCTTCTGGAATGTTCTCCCATCTCCACAGAGGAACTCTAGAGCTCTGTCAAAGTGACTGTCGGGTTCTTGATCATCTCCCTGACAAAGGCCCTTCTCCCCAATTGTTCAGTTTGCTGGGTGACCAGCTCTAGGAAGACTCTTGGTGTTTCCAAACTTCTTCCATTTTAGAATGATGGAGGCCACTGTGTTCTTGGGGACCTTCAATGCTGCAGAAATGTTTTGGTACCCTTCTCCAGATCTGTGCCTCAACACAATCCTGTCTCGGAGCTCTACGGACAATTCCTTCAACCTCAAGGCTTAGTTTTTCCTCTGACACGCACTGTCAACAGTGGGACCTTATATAGACAGGTGTGTGACTTTCCAAATCATGTCCAATCAATAAAATTTACCCCAGGTGAACTCCAAACAAGTTGCAGAAACATCTCAAGGATGATCAATGGAAACAGGATACATCTGAGCTCAATTTCAAGTCTCATAGCAAAGGGTCTGAATAGTTATGTAAATAAGGTATTTCTGTTTTTTGTTTTTGTATACATTTGCAAAAAAAATGAAACCCTGTTTCCACTTTGTCATTATGGGGTGTTTTGTGTATATTGCTGAGGTAAAAAAAGATTTAATCTATTCAAGAATAAGGCTGTAAAAGAACAAAATGTGGTCAAAGGTTATGAATACTTTCCGAAGGCGCTGTATGTGTACATTCTGTATGTATGTGTGTATGTGTACATTTTGTATGTTTGTGTGTATGTGCATTTGTGCATGCATGCAGCCGTGCACATTTTTTGTGTCTTTTTACGTGCGCACATGTGTTTATACTCCAAGTTCATTCACCCTGACCTGTGCCATTCTTCTTCTCTCCCTCTCTCTCTCTCTCTCTCTCTCTCTCTCTCTCTCTCTCTCTCTCTCTCTCTCTCCACCCCCGGGTCGCAACAAACAGACGTTTAGAATTAATGAATGGATACAGGGAGGGAGGTTAATCAAGTGCGGAGCTGGAATACAATGCAGACTTCAGATATCTCAATTGCATTAGTATGGACTGCTCAGCTGCATTGATTTATGGTTTAATCTATTTTATTGATGCTTTTATTTATCATTTCTGATACAGTATGTTTTTTTGTGGACAGGTTTATATTCCAGCACTGTGTAAGGTCAGATAATACCACTTGAACTTTGCACTCTTGTAAACCTGCCCTCTTTTATTGATTTCTGATGTCCTTCAGGTCAGGAGTCAGTTATTGGATTGTGGAAGTAAAGTTGCTATTATTGGATTTACTGTAGTCAAGATATACTTATTTCTTCTAAGGTTTCTGGTTGAAACCACAATCAGGACATTGCGCAATAGTCTATTTTGTGTAATCAGTGACCAATACCTTTAAATTCCAACGGAACTCACTGTGGATGAAGAACCCTTGGCTAGTTAGCAAGCCTGTAAGCTACACTGATATCATGTGAAGTGTGTGATCAGCCATTAGGGCTTTAGAGAGGGTTAGAGGGGGTTAGAGAGGGTTAGAGTGGGTTAGAGTAGGTTAGATAGGGTTAGAGTGGGTTAGAAAGCCATTAGGACTTTAGAGAGGGTTAGAGTGGGCTAGAGAGGGTTAGAGTTGGTTAGAGAGGGTTAGAGTGGGTTAGAGTGGGTTAGAGAGGGTTAGAGTGGGTTAGACAGGGTTAGAGTGGGTTAGAGAGGGTTGGAGTGGGTTAGAGTGGGTTAGAGAGGGTTAGAGTAGCTTAGAGAGGTTTAGAGAGGGTTAGAGTGGGTTAGAGAGGGTTAGAGTGGGTTAGAGAGGGTTAGAGTGGGTTAGAGTGGGTTAGAGTAGCTTAGAGAGGTTTAGAGAGGGTTAGAGTGGGTTAGAGAGGGTTAGAGTGGGTTATAGAAGGTTAGAGTGGGTTAGAGTGGGTTAGAGAGGGTTAGAGTGGGTTATAGAAGGTTAGAGTGGGTTAGAGTGGGTTAGAGAGGGGTTAGAGTGGGTTAGAGAGGGTTAGAGTGGGTTAGAATGGTTTAGAGAGGGTTAGAGTGGGTTAGAGTGGGTTAGAGTACAGAAATCACCATCCTGCTTTCATTTAATTTATGACACTCAGTGTTTGGGGGCAACTGATGGGCCCCTGGTCAAGTTGGGCCCCCCCCAGACCCCCTCTGCCTTCTATTTAAACTCATATAAGAGATACGATTTCAACCTAGTTGACTCCATACAACACGGCCCTCCTCAGTCTTGTAAAATTGGGGGCCATTGATAGTGTTCATAGTCGCACAGGTGAGGTTGTGGGTTTACAGAGGTCCTTTGTGTTTTATGAGTCCTGGGGGACACCGTAGTGCTGTATGTGGGCCTGGACATTAGCTTACATAGAGATTGTTAGGGAGAGTTCAGAGAGAACCCACTCCTCTAATTCAAAAATATTTTGCACACACTGAAATATGCACACCAACACAAACACACACGCACATACACAGAAACAGAGTATAGCTTTGTCTGGACAGGACTTCTCCAGACAACTCTAAACCACCTTACGCCACTAACACAGACACACACAGTTCACACACACTTTGACAATACGAGTGGTTTATGTCTCCGACCATCTGCTCATTAGGTTTGCCTCATTTAACAGGGACGCTCTGTGACATCATCACACAGGGACATCCTGTCTGTCTGCACTCTGGGTCACACATCAGCTGGCGACGAAACAGAGGAAGTTCAGATCACACAGAGAAGTCTAACTGTAATTGGATAAAGGCTACTATGAGTGTGTTATTAGACCTTAGGGCGTACACTAGTGTACAGCACCCACCTGGATAATGTACTCCAGGGAGAAGTCAACCTTAACCACAGATCTGGGATGAGCTGACCCTACCTTCACTGCATCCTAACTATAGAGAGAAGTGTATATGGGTAACTATCTGACTCTAAAGAATGCATAACAGCTTGTTTAGTGCTAGTATGATCACCGCACATCTGTTGGTCAACTGAAGAATGGGAATGTCAACCCTTTTAATTGTCTTTTCCAATGACATAAGGCCCCACAAATTACTCAACCCGCAAGTTATTCTCTTAAAATCTCACACATGAATCAAGCTATGTTAATATACTGTATGTTATTCATGTTGTTAAAGTTGTCCACACATGCCTTACCAGTGTTCTCTCCACCCAAACACAAATGATCAAAGACTGTCTCTAACAACACAATATAGAGCTGACCCACTCTGTCCCTCTCCTCTTCGACCAAAACAATCCCCCAAACCCCTTCCAACTGACCTCTCACAGCAGTGGTTGCCCCTGGCAACACCAATAGGAACAGATGCTGCGGAGCTGGCCCGCCTTTTGACCCCCATTAACCTATGACCCCTCTAGTTTCTGAATGGGCGGGTCATCCGAGAGGCCCCACCAGAACTGAAAAATTTCTATATGTGGTTCTGGTCTTCATAACCTGCCTGAGACACAAATCTAGGGTCAGACTGTGCCATCACCAGCCCCAATCCGAGCCTTACCACTAAGCGATGCCATTAGGCGAATTCTTAGATATTAGGTTTTGTTGTGGAATTTGTTAGATATTAGCTTTTGCTGTGGAATTTGTTAGAATATAGGTTTTGTTGTGGAATTGTTAGATATTAGGTTTTGTTGTGACATTTGTTAGAAATGAGCTTTTGTTGTGGAATTT
>NC_056431.1:64351157-64541157 GCF_018296145.1 Oncorhynchus tshawytscha
GTTATGAATTTATTTCAAATTACTGATTTCCTTATAAATGATCAGAGGCCATCTGCACTCTTTTAAGGTTCTTACTACTGAAGACTATCTGTTCAAGGTGATCATTTCCTTATATGAACTGTAACTCAGTATAACTACAGTGAACTCATTATAGCCTTAAACTGACTGAACCTGATCCCTCTCTCTCTCTCTCTCTCTCTCTCTCTCTCTCTCTCTCTCTGTCTCTCTGTCTCTCTCACTGTCTCTCTGTCTCTCTGTCTCTCCCTCTGTCTCTCTGTCTCTGTCTCTCAATTCAATTCAATTCAAGGGCTTTATTGGCATGGGAAACATGTGTTAACATTGCCAAAGCAAGTGAGGTAGACAACATACAAAGTGAATATATAAAGTGAAAAACAACAAAAATTAACAGTAAACATTACACATACAGAAGTTTCAAAACAGTAAAGACATTACAAATGTCATATTATATATATATACAGTGTTTTAACAATGTACAAATGCTTAAAGGACACAAGATCAAATAAATAAGCATAAATATGGGTGTATTTACAATGGTGTTTGTACCTGTCACTCTCTCTCTTTCTCTCTCTCTCTCTTTATCTCTCTGTCTCTCTCTCTGTCTCTCGCTTACTGTCTCTCTTTCTCCCTCTCTCCCTCCCTCCCTCCCTCTCTGTCTCTCTGTCTCTCTCTCTCTCTCTCTCTCACTCTCCCTCTCCCTCTCAGTCTCTCTCTCTCTCTCTCACTCTCCCTCTCCCTCTCAGTCTCTCTCTCCTCTCTCTATATATATATATATATATATATATATATATATATATATATATATATATATATATATATATATATATATATATACAATTAAATTCAATTTGCTTTATTTGCTTAATTGGCATGACGTAACAATGTACATATTGCCAAAGCTTATTTTGGATATTTACAATATAAAAAAATGAGAATCAAAATTGTCAACGGGACAACAACAATAAACAAGGGTCAAAATAACCATACTGTCACGGTTGTCCTCCTCTTCATCTGATGAGGAGAGGCGAGAAGGATCGGAGGACCAAAATGGGGTGTGGTATGTGTTCATGATGAATATTTAATTAAAGAAAGTACTGAACACTGAATACAAAAAACAATAAACAAATAACGACCGTGAAGCTATAAATGAGACCTGTGCTGACACAAGCAACTAACATAGACAATCACCCACAAACAAACAGTGCAACCCAGGCTACCTAAGTATGATTCTCAATCAGAGACAACTAATGACACCTGCCTCTGATTGAGAACCATACAAATCCCCAAATCATAGAAAACAAACATAGACTACCCACCCAACTCACGCCCTGACCAGACTAAATAAATACAAAACAAAGGAAATAAAGGTCAGAACGTGACACATACATTCAACAATAACAATAAGCATACAGTAGAGTACATGAGCAGGTTGATTGGTCTGTCAGACACTGTCCCTCAACTTATGGCAGGCAGCAATGTAGTGCGCTGCCAACCCACAGCTCTCTGCGTCCTCCCCCAACAGGACGGGTAGCCTACTCTCATCAGAGAGGTCTTTGAAACCTTGAATAAGGGTTTCAAATTTGGGGAAATGACACTCTCTAATTGTTTTATATTTTTTACATTTTGTCAGGAAATGCAGCTCCGTCTCAGGTTCTGCTGTTGTGCAGTGGTTGCACAGCCTTTCCTCTACAGTGAGCCAGGTTTTCCTGTCTACCCTTCTCAATGGCAAGGCTGTGCTCACTGAGCCTGTACTTTGTCAAGGTTTTTCTAAGGTTTTGATAAGTAACCATGGTCAAATATTTAGCCACAGTGTACTGTCAATTTAGGGCCAGATGGCACTGCATTTTGCTTTGTGTTTGTGCTTGTGTTTTCCAATAAGCAATGTAGTTTTGTTTTGACTGTGTTGTAATTTGGTTTATCCTGATTGATTGGATGTTCTGGTCCTGAGGCTTCTTTGTGTTAGTAGAACAGGGGACTCTTTTCTTTGCTCAGCACTTGGCATTGCAGGGCTTGGTAGTGATATAAGAGGGGGTCACTGTATTTAGAGGGGGTCACTGTATCTTTAGATGTTTCCAAAACTTAATTGCTCTTTTTGAGTTTTTATTTTTAGTGGATATTGGCCTAATTCTGCCCTGCATGCATTGTTTGTAGTTTTCCTCTGGACATGTAGGATAATCTTACAGAACTCTGCATGCAGGGTTTCAATGGGGTGTTTGTCCCATTTGATGAAACCTTGTTTAGCAAGTGGACCCCACAACCTCGCTGACATAAAGTGCAATTGGTTCAATGACATATTCAATTAGTTTTAGCCAAATTTCAATTTGGGTATTTCAATTTGAATTTGCTTTCTAATGGCGTAGAATGCCCTGCGTGCTTTCTCTCTCAGTTCATTCACTGCCTCATTAAGGTGTCCAGTTGAGCATATTTTTAAACCTAAGTAATTGTAGTGTGTGCAGTACTCTATATATTTTGTACCAATTGAGAACTTTGGTCTAATTCCCTGAGATCTGGATCTTCTCTGGAAAATCATTATTTTAGTCTTTTTGCGGTTTACTGCCAGGGCCCAGGTCTGGCAGGACTGCTCTAGCAGGTCCAGGTTCTGCTGTAGGCCATGTGCTGTGGGTGACAGCAGGCATAGGTCATCTGCGAAGAGTAGGCATTTAACTTCTGAATTGTGGAGACTAACACCAGGGCCTGAGGATTTTTCTAGAATAGTGGCCAATTCGTTGATGTAAATATTGAAGAGTGCAGGGCTCAGATTACAACCCTGACGAAGGCCCCGCCCCTGGTTAAAGAATTCTGTTCTTTTCTTGCCAATTTTAATGCTGCATGTATTGTCAGTATACATTGATTTAATTGTGTCATATGTTTTACCCCCTACAACACTTTCAATAACTTTGTAGAACAGTCCTGTCTGCCAAATAGAATCAAATGCTTTTTGGAAGTCGATAAAGCAAGCGTATATTTCGGTATTATTTTGGCAGACATGTTTATCTATCAGGGTGTGTAGGGTGTAAATATGATCAGTTGTGCTATGTTTTGGTATAAATCCAATTTAGCTTTTACTCAAGACATTGTGCTTATTAAGGAAGTTTTGAACTCTTACATTTATAATACTACAGAAAACCTTCCCCAGGTTACTGTTCTCACAAATGCCTCTGTAATTGTTAGGGTCAAATTTGTCTGCGTCCATAAAGATTGGGGTTATGAGTCCTTGATTCCAGATGTCAGGGAAATAACCTACACTCAGGATCGAATTAAACTGTTTAAATATAGCCAATTGAAATTTTGAACTCGTGAGTTTGAGCGTCTCATTTATGCAATCAGGTCCGTATGCTTTTTCAAATTTGAGATCCTGAAGTTTCTTATAGAGCTCCTGGTCAGTAATTGGGGAGTCCAATGGATTTTGTGGTCCTTTATAGCTTTTACTAATCCGTTCAACTTCGTGCGTTCGTGTCAATTTGAACGATGTTGTAGAGTGTTTTAAAATGGGTTGTCCATATGTCACCATTTTGTATTGCTAATTCCTCTTGTTTAGATGTTTCAGTTTTTTTATACATCTGTCTCTCACTCTCAATCTCTCTCCCTCTCTCCCTCTTTCCCTCTCCCTCTCTCCCCCTCTCTGTCTCTGTTTCTGTCTCGCTCACTCTCCCTCTCGGTCTATCTCTCTCTCTTTCCGTCTCTGTCTCTGTCTCTTTCTGTCTCTCTCTCTCTGTCTCTCTCTCTCTCTTTCTGTCTCTCTCTCTTTCCTTCTGCCTCTGTTTCTCCCTCTCCCTTTCCCTCACTCTCTCGCTCTCTTTCCCTCTTTCTCTCTGTCTCTCTCTCTGTCTCTCTCTGTCTCGCTCTCTCTCTGTCTCTCTCTCTGACTCTCTCTCTGACTCTCTGTCTCTCTGTCTCTCTCTGTCTCTCTCTCTCTCTGTCTCTGTCTCAGATGAGCAACAGTAAGGTATTTCTGAGGTACTGGCAAGCTGACCAGCTCAACGACCGCTGCCACCAACTACACAGGAAGATCATCATCTGCCAGAAAGGTACAACAACTTGCATCTCTGTGTGTGCCTGTGCGTTATTAACCCCTCTCTTTCCCCCTATCCTCTGTCAGTGATCCGTGGCTGGCTGGCCAGGCAGCGTGTGCGCCATAGACTGTCGTCCCAGCCGACTGAGGACCGCAGTATCCAGAGGTTCCTCCAGGGGGCAGAAGACCAGGGCCTATGCACCTACGACCACCTGGTCATCCAGAACGCCTCTGACATCGCCCGCGAGAGCAACCACCAGCGCTGCCATGGCAACGGGTCACACAGCAACAGTCCGCCCCTCGGTGAGAGGCCCGAGCCAGTTGGCGAAGAGGAGGACACCCCCAAAAGGTAATAGACCACCGCTTTCGCCCTCGTAGAGAAGTCGCTCCTTGTGGTTTTGTGTTTCTTCTTTGATTTGAAGCTAATATTATGATGTAATACAATGATAATGGATTGAATATAGACTATATTCTGTGGCTGTAAGTAACTCACCCAATCCACCACAGATACTATAGAGATGTAGAGGTCACAAGGTGTATGTACAGTGTGTGTACAGTGTGAGTATAGTGTGTGTACAGTGTGTGTATAGTGTGTGTACAGTGTGTGTATAGTGTGTGTACAGTGTGTGTATAGTGTGTGTACAGTGTGTGTACAGTGTGTGTATAGTGTGTGTACAGTGTCTGTACAGTGTGTGTACAGTGTCTGTACAGTGTGTGTACAGTGTGTGTACAGTGTGTGTACAGTGTCTGTACAGTGTGTGTACAGTGTGTGTATAGTGTGTGTACAGTGTGTGTACAGTGTGTGTACAGTGTGTGTGTCATGTGATGTGTGAGTTATGGTGTCATTGAGCCTGTGCTGGTTGGTGACTATAATTCCATATTGTGATTGCTAGGATAATGAGTTAAACATCAGCATGTGTTAATGTTTCAGCACTGTCCCCATGCCTACACTGGCCTATAGCTTCAAGGTTATCAAATCCAATCCAATTTTATTTGTCAAATGTGCTGAATATAAAAGGTGTAGAGCTGAAATGCTTACTTACAAGACCTTAACAAAGTATGCTGTTCAATAAATAAAGTTAAGAAAATATTTACTAAATTAATTAAAGTTAAAAGTTAAATAAAAAGTTAAACAGTAAAATAACAATATCGAGCCTATATACAGGGGGAACTGGTAACTAGTCAATAAGCGGGGTTACAGGTTAGTTGAGGTAATGTGTACATGTCGGTAGGGGTACAGGTTAGTTGAGGTAATGTGTACATGTAGGTAAAGTGACTATAAATAGATAATAAACAGCAAGTAGCAGCTGTGTAAAATCATAGTCCAGAATGTGTACATGTACACACAAGTGTTGAAGAATATTTGACCGTTGCCTTTCATTCTTTTCGAATTCTCAGCACAATTTCCCCAACTGTTGCCACAACTGTCAATGCATTCAAATAAATAGAGAACTCGTACCGGAGCCGCGTTGGTTGGGAATTGTGCGGAGGTGCGTGTTCAGGCTATGCGTCCCCCGGGGGTGGTGGTGGGCTGTGTATCTATGTCACAGTGAGACGTCAGACTATCCTTTCCTGGTGTCAGTGGACTTTAATTTACACTTTATATAGCTTGTAGTTGACATGGCAACCATTGTTTGAATTGTAAGACGGGCCCAAAATGCTTTTCCAGTGAAGGGACTAAAGAATGAGAGAGGCTGTCATTTTAGAATGTTTTCCTGTATTCCTTCTGAACATGCTAATCAGACAGAGATAAGCCTCCAATTGGCCAGAACAGCTGAAAGTCTGATTGTGTTTTAAAATGCAATTTAATATTGGGGGTGTACATCCTGCAGAGAGAGGAAACACAAAAACAGAGACCCACACATACACACAACACTCTTACCTGTGCTTCTGTCCTCCATGTGCCCTTGTATGCTAACAGGACATCTGCTACTGGGACAGAGACTGGAAGATGGGGGCTTGGGAGGGAGATATTGAGAGGGGGAGGAGAGAGCAGGGAGGAAGGAGGGGGAAGAGAGGGAGATACAGAAGGAAGAAGGGGTCGGGATGTCACTGGTAATCCCCCCTTCCTTCCTCCTCCTTCTCCTCCTCCCTCTCAAGAGTCATTTTCTCTCCCACACACACTAATACTGTCATCAGCATTAGGAGGGGTTAACATGTGAGGAGGGGGTGTGTGGAGGGGGGGATACGGGTGAAGGATGGTGTGTGGAGAGGGGCAAGGGGAATATGGGTGAAGGAGGGTGTGTGAAGAGGGGGGAGGGGATATGGGTGAGGGAGGGTGTGTGGAGAGGGGGAGGGGGATATGGGTGAGGGAGGGTGTGTGGAGATGGGGAGGGGGATATGGGGGAAGGAGGGTGTGTAGAGAGGTGGAAGGGGATATGGGTGAGGGAGGGTGTGTGTAGAGAGGTGGAAGGGGGATATGGGTGAGGGAGGGTATGTGGAGAGGGGGAGGGGGATATAGGTGAGGGAGGGTGTGTAGAGAGGTGGAAGGGGGATATGGGTGAGGGAGGGTGTGTGTAGAGAGGTAGAAGGGGGATATGGGTGAGGGAGGGTGTGTGGAGAGGGGGAGGGGGATATGGGTGATGGAGGGTGTGTGGAGAGGGGGAGGGGGAGGGGGATATGGGTGAGGGAGAGTGTGTGGAGAGGGGGAGGGGGATATGGGTGAGGGAGGGTGTGGGGAGAGGGGGATATGGGTGAGGGAGGGTGTGTGGAGAGGGGGAGGGGGATATGGGTGAAGGAGGGTGTGTAGAGAGGTAGAAGGGGGATATGAGTGAGGGAGGGTGTGTGTAGAGAGGTGGAAGGGGGATATGGGTCCCATTCCAGAGGTGCAATATATCCCAGAGGTGGAAGGGGGATATGGGTCCCATTCCAGAGGTGCAATATATCCCAGAGGTGGAAGGGGGATATGGGTCCCATTCCAGATTACTACGCTACTCCCACTCTTACCAAAGTCAGTTGGAAACCTCTTCAGGCTCTAAAGGCCCTCCATATACACACACACATTATGTTAGGTTATTCTATCCTCGTGGGGACCTAAAATTAATTTCCATTCAAAATCATATTTTCCCTAACCACTAACCCCTTATCTTTACCTTTTTCTAAACCTAACCACTACATTTAGTGGGGGTGCCACAGGGTTCAATTCTCGGGCCGACTCTTTTCTCTGTATATATCAATGACGTTGCTCTTGCTGCGGGCGATTCCCTGATCCACCTCTACGCAGACGACACCATTCTATATACTTTCGGGTCATTGGACACTGTGCTATCTAACCTCCAAACAAGCTTCAATGCCATACAACACTCCTTCCGTGGCCTCCAACTGCTCTTAAACGCTAGTAAAACCAAATGCATGCTTTTCAACCGATCGCTGCCTGCACCCGCATGCCCGACTAGCATCACCACCCTGGATGGTTCCGACCTTGAATATGTGGACATCTATAAGTACCTAGGTGTCTGGCTAGACTGCAAACTCTCCTTCCAGACTCATATCAAACATCTCCAATCGAAAATCAAATCAAGAGTCGGCTTTCTATTCCGCAACAAAGCCTCCTTCACTCACGCCGCCAAGCTTACCCTAGTAAAACTGACTATCCTTCCGATCCTCGACTTCGGCGATGTCATCTACAAAATGGCTTCCAACACTCTACTCAGCAAACTGGATGCAGTCTATCACAGTGCCATCCGTTTTGTCACTAAAGCACCTTATACCACCCACCACTGCGACCTGTATGCTCTGGTCGGCTGGCCCTCGTTACATATTCGTCGCCAGACCCACTGGCTCCAGGTCATCTACAAGTCCATGCTAGGTAAAGCTCCGCCTTATCTCAGTTCACTGGTCACGATGGCAACACCCACCCGTAGCACGCGCTCCAGCAGGTGTATCTCACTGATCATCCCTAAAGCCAACACCTCATTTGGCCGCCTTTCGTTCCAGTACTCTGCTGCCTGTGACTGGAACGAATTGCAAAAATCGCTGAAGTTGGAGACTTTTATCTCCCTCACCAACTTCAAACATCAGCTATCTGAGCAGCTAACCGATCGCTGCTGCTGTACATAGTCTATTGGTAAATAGCCCACCCATTTTCACCTACCTCATCCCCATACTGTTTTTATTTATTTACTTGCTCTTTTGCACACCAATATCTCTACCTGTACATGACCATCTGATCATTTATCATTCCAGTGTTAATCTGCAAAATTGTAATTATTCGCCTACCTCCTCATGCCTTTTGCACACATTGTATATAGACTCCCCCCTTTGTTTTCTACTGTGTTATTGACTTGTTAATTGTTTATTCCATGTGTAACTCTGTGTTGTCTGCTCACACTGCTATGCTTTATCTTGGCCAGGTCGCAGTTGCAAATGAGAACTTGTTCTCAACTGGCCTACCTGGTTAAATAAAGGTGAAATAAAAAAAAATAAAATAAAAATTTAAAACAGCCTTTGTCCTCATGGGGATGTGGGAAATGTCTCCACGAGGGAGAATTTTCCTTGCTTCACTATCCTTGAGAAGACTCTTCTTCTGGGGACTTTTTAGGTCCCCACAATGATATAAGAACCAAGCAACCCACACACACACACACACACAGACAAACAAACACACAGAGACACAGACACACTATCTCTCTCACACTTTACAGACAAACACAAACCCCCCTCCACCTGGTCCAGAGGGACCAACAGATGGCTTCCTCCAGATTGGAGAAGGAAATATCAACCTACAGAGCAGAGTGAATATCATACTATCATATTACAGCAAGCCGATTAGACTTATACATTTAAAGCAGAAATAATCCATAGAGTTTCCACTCTTTATCCCCCGTATTGGCCTCTTTAGAATGCATTTGTTGCATGACAGATGATGCAGCCATACATTTGAGTGGAGTCTGTGGATGATATGATGGGAATAATTCAATTAATCTGGATTTGTAGATGGAAAGTAATTATCTTATTGTTGTTGCTCTCAAGGAAAATCCATCTTATTATGTTTGGTTGGAACCAGGATCAAATATCAACCGAAGGTGTGTTTGTCCATCATGAGGTTTAAAGGAGAGAGGGAGGAGGGATGGAGATAGGAAATAAAAATAGACAGAACGTGGAATGGAGAGGAAGAGAGTGATTTAGAGCAATAGAGAGAGAAAAAGACTTGTGGAAATGGAGAGAAAATACTTTATTTCTCATGTCAATCTGATTTCCCATGTAGGGTTGTGGAGAAGGGGAGAAACCAAGACGGTTCTGTCAATGGGGGGAGACGGAATATCCGCCACTTCCGCTCCAGCTCAGTGCCCATCCCCCTGGTTATAGAGAACTTGGTACATTCCAGCCATGGCCCATCCACCAGACCGGCCCTTCAACAGGCGGCCCATACCACTGAGGATGGGGGAGGCCTGGCATCACCACGGAAACAGCCTCCCCCTAAACCCAAGCGGGACCCCAGCACTCGTCTGAGTGCGTCCTACGAGGCGGTCAGTGCCGGACTGACACTGGGACCCCCGAGAGAGAGCCCAACTCCTGAAGGCTATGGGTCCCCTGCAGGGAGCCCCCCCAAAACACAGCTGTCACCTACTGATGGTGCATATATACACCACAACACACCAACTATCATTACCTTAGCCTCAATGTAGCCCAAAACACAGCTGTCAGTGTGACTGTTGTGAACTGTTTCTCCTCTCATCTCTCCCCTCCCCAGCTCTGTCCAAGCCGCGACCCCACAGTGATGACTACACAACCATGAGGAAGGTGCCTCCTCCCAAGCCCAAGAGGAACCCCAACACCAAGCTCACTGGCTCCTATGAAGAGATCAACGCTGCCGGCTTTAACCACCTCCAGCTCCGCCCCACTGATGTCAAACTGGCCCTGCTGTCCCGCACTGGAGGGCTAGGGGGTATGGGGTGTCTGAGAGGGCTGATACAGCGTGCAGCGTCTGTGGACGGCCCACAGGGCGCGACACTGAGCCTGCACCATAACCAGGATGAGGAGGATGTGTACATAGAGATGGTGGGGGCTCAAGGCAGGAGTTACAGTCTGGGAGGGAGTTACCAGGACCCCCCCGACAGCCCCGAGCAGGGAGACACCGAGGCCGTCTACGAGGAGATGAAATACTTCCTTCCCGAGGAGGCGGGACTTCCTGTGGGAGGGGCAGTTGCTGCGTCGAAGGCAGCTGGGAAGCTGGAGGCGTTAGGGTTGATGTTAGGGGGGTTAGGGTTGGGCTTGTCTCCCTCTCAGAGTGGAGAGGGGAAGAGGGCAGGGCTGGGGGGTGTATCTACTTCCATCGAGGCCCAAACATCTGCCCCCGGAGGAAACAGCAAGCCCCCTCATAGTAAAGAAGGAGGGTGTGACATCCCTGCACCATTCCCCAACCTGCTCACCCACCGCCCCCTCTCCTGGTGTTCCCCCCTCCCCTGTCACCTGTTCACCTGCGTCTGACGAGTCGCCCCTCACCCCTCTGGAGGTGAAGATGCTGCCTGTGTTTGAGTCCAACCTGAACTACGCCGGCCCAGACAGCCCCCTCTCACCTCAGTACTACCGCCAGCGCGCTGACTCCTCCCCCTCGCTTTCCGTCCTCCTCCCAGACAAGCCCAATCCTCCCCTCACCCCTCCGCCTCCCCCTCCTCCCGCCAATGCCCTGCCCCCCTATCGCCCCCCTCCCACTTTCCCTTCCCCCAGAGTCCAGCATACTCTCCCTTACCCGGGCTGCTTCTATCACAGGTGGGGGTGGCTTGGAATCTCCCAAGCCCTCCTACGCCTCCTCGTCTCATAGGGCTGCGGGGGACAAGCCCCCTCCCTACTCTCCGGCCAAGTCCACCCGCCCAGAGCCGCGCCGTGCCCACTCCTGCTCATCCTCGCCCCTGCTGTTCAACCCAGCCAACGGGAGACCCCTGACCAGCCCTCAGCCAGCCCTGGATGAGCTCAACACCCTGTTCAGCTCTGGACGCAGCCTGCTCAAGAAGACCACTACAGGACGCAAGATGAGGGAGGGAGGTGAGTCACAATGTAACACACACACATACACAGATGACCTTTACCTCTGTGAATTCCTTCACACACTGTCTCATACACCCCCTGACCATGCACACACACACACACACACACACACACACACACACACACACACACACACATTTGACCCAGACAACCCCAGAACTTTGTCTTTGTGTGTCTTTGTGTGTGTGCACGTATGTGTGTGTGCGTGTGCGTGTGCAAGTGTGTGTTGCTAAACTCTGAGGTGATGAAGACATGAATCCATCACAGCAGAGGCTAATTACAAATAATGTATGCAGAGCAAAATACAGATACCTGCTAATTACAAAAATCCTAAAAAGTGCCTATTTCTACAACCACCTAAAAGGAAGCGATTCCCAAACCTTTCATAACAAAGCCATCACCTACAGAGAAATTAACTTGGAGAAGAGTCCCCTAAGCAAGCTGGTCCTGGGGCTCTGTTCACAAACACAAACAGACCCCACAGACCCCCAGAACAGCAACACAATTAGACCAAACCAAATCACGAGAAAACTAAAAGATACATACTTAGCACATTGGAAAGAATTTACCAAATAAACTGAGCAAACTGGAATGCTATTTGGCCCTAAACAGAGATTACACAGTGGCAGAATACCTGAACATAGTGACTGACCAAAACAAGGAAAGCTTTGACTATGCATAGACTCAATGAGCATAGCCTTGCTATTGAGAAAAGCCGCCGTAGGCAGACCTGGCTCTCAAGAGAAGACAGAATGTGTGCACACTGTCCACAAAATGAGGTGGAACTTCCGAACCTCCTACCAAATGTATGACCATATTAGAGATACTTATTTCCCTCAATTTACACAGACCCACAAAGAATTTGAAAACAAACCCGATTTTGATTAACTCTGAAATGTGCCATCACAGCAGCAAGATTTGTGTCCTGTTGCCACGAGAAAAGGGCAACCGGTGAAGAACAAACACCATTTTTATGTTTATTTATTCTTCCCTTTTGTACTTTAACTATTTGCACATCGTTATAACACCGTACATAGCCATAATATAACATTTTAAATGTCTCTATTCCTTTAAAACTTTTGTCAGTGTAATGTTTACTGTTCATTTTTTATTTTTTATTTCACTTTTGTTTACTGTCTGTTTCTCTTGCTTTGGCAATGTAAACATATGTTTCCCATGCCAAAAAAGCCTTTGAATTGAATTGAAATGAATTAATTTCAGGAGCGAGGAGGAGGAGGAGAGAGGGTGATTTCCCTTCTTCAGATTGTGAAAGATATGTCACTCCTTCCGACATGTAATCACACTTGTCTTAATTAAGCGACAGGACGTCTCAGTTGAAAGTGTAATTCTTGCACGGCATGACACCCACCCACACACTGATGCTGATGCTACTGTACAGTACATTAGTGCAAACAATGAAAAGGAATCTCAACCATTATCAAACTCTGATGTGATGTAGGATGAACTCTAACTAATAAATCAATGACAACACAATCACATAATCATGTCATCACGATGTATAAATCTGATATTAAAACACCTTCTTTGGGTCAGATCATATGGAGTAACAAAGGGTAGATGAGCTAATATTAAACAGGTGTCTATAGGGATTGAGACACAAAGACTAGATTATGATTATCAGGTGTTAACTGCAGCTGGGGAGAGAGCCACTCTGTCATACGCAGGTACTCTCTCTACCAGACCCCAATCTAACCTCATATAAGATAATTAAAATCATTCATATAGACTCAATCTCATCAGAGATATGATGTTTGCTGGGAACGTAACATCCAATATCACCTAAATATCACAGCTATATACCAATCATACCCCAGCTTGGAATATTCCATATCATTCTGGAACGGTACAGTAACAACATGATGGGAATTGATTTGGGGTTCCACGCCTCAGAACGGGAACAGATGCTCCGGTCACAGCCGTCCCTTCCACTGATGAAGTTAAGAGATGACTTCAGAAAGGCAATTTCACCAAATGTCACTACGCATGCAAGTCCCAGTTTACATATGGCAGGGAGGAATCAGGCTGATAAATAGGACTCAGGTGTCCCTCGTCTCGCTCTCCTATTTACACACACACACACACACACACACACACACACACACACACACACACACACACACACACACACACACACACACTCACTCACTCACTCACTCACTCACTCACTCACTCACTCACTCACTTTACAGTACCCATATATATGTTATGTAGCTCTATCTGTGTTTAGTGCCTGTATAGTGCATGCAGAGCAGCATATGTAGGCCCCTTAGTACCGGTGAAGCAGGACCTCACCTTTGGAGAAGAAGAGCAGAAGTATGTATCACTCATATCAATGGAGGGTCAACACTAGAGCTGCACTAGGTCACAGTGTTCCAAAACATGTACGAGATCGATGGGGCTGTAGTGGCGCGGATCGAGAGCTTCAAGTTCCTTGGCGCACACATCACTAACGACATAACATGGTCCACACACACGCGCACAGCTGTGAAGGGGGCACGACAGCGCCTCATAAGACTGCTAAATAGCCATAAGACTGCTAAATAGCCATAAGACTGCTAAATAGCCATAAGACCGCTAAATAGCCATAAGACTGCAAAATAGCCATAAGACTGCTAAATAGCCATAAGACTGCTAAATAGCCATAAGACTGCTAAATAGCCATAAGACTGCTAAATACCCATAAGACTGCTAAATAGCCATAAGACCACTAAATAGCCATAAGACCACTAAATAGCCATAAGACTGCAAAATAGCCATAAGACTGCTAAATAGCCATAAGACCACTAAATAGCCATAAGACTGCTAAATAGCCATAAGACTGCTAAATAGCCCTAAGACCACTAAATAGCCATAAGACCACTAAATAGCCATAAGACTGCTAAATAGCCATAAGACCACTAAATAGCCATAAAATAAATAGCCATAAGACTGCAAAATAGCCATAAGACTGCTAAATAGCCATAAGACCACTAAATAGCCATAAGACCGCTAAATAGCCATAAGACCGCTAAATAGCCATAAGACTGCAAAATAGCCATAAGACTGCAAAATAGCCATAAGACTGCTAAATAGCCATAAGACCACTAAATAGCCATAAGACCACTAAATAGCCATAAGACCGCTAAATAGCCATAAGACTGCAAAATAGCCATAAGACTGCTAAATAGCCATAAGACCACTAAATAGCCATAAGACCACTAAATAGCCATAAGACTGCTAAATTGTAATTTTCACACTCAACAGTTTCTTGTATGTATCAAGTATGGTCCAGCACCTAAAGGACAGTCAGCCTTCTGAGTCAACATGAGCCAGCATCCCTGTGGAATGCGTTCAACACCTTGTAGAGCAACAAGCTCTCACGGTCTCACAGAATTAGAATTTCATCCATGTTTCTCAAACGTCAAACTTGAAAGTTGTTCCAAATGACACATTTCAAAGTACACGTTGATCTGGTACTGGTACTCCCTTTATATAGCTACACATTGATCTGGTATTGGTATTCCCTTTATATAGCTCCACATTGATCTGGTACTGGTATTTCCTGTATATAGCTCCACATTGATCTGGTATTGGTATTCCCTTTATGTAGTTCCACATTGATCTGGTACTGGTATTCACTGTACATAGCTCCACATTGATCTGGTACTGGTAGTCTCTGTATATATCTCCACATTGATCTGGTACTGGTACTCCCTGTACATAGCTCCATATTGATCTGGTACTGGTATTTCCTGTATATATCTCCACATTGATCTGGTACTGGTAATCTCTGTATATAGCTCCACATTGATCTGGTACTGGTATTCCCTGTATATAGCTCCACATTGATCTGGTACTCCCTGTATATAGCTCCACATTGATCTGGTACTGGTATTCCCTGTATATAGCTCCACATTGATCTGGTACTGGTAATCTCTGTATATAGCTCCACATTGATCTGGTACTGGTAATCTCTGTATATAGCTCCACATTGATCTGGTACTGGTAATCTCTGTATATAGCTCCACATTGATCTGGTACTGGTAATCTCTGTATATAGCTCCACATGAATCTGGTACTTGTATTCCCTGTATATAGCTCCACATTGATCTGGTACTGGTATTCCCTGTATATAGCTCCACATTTATCTGGTACTGATAATCTCTGTATATAGCTCCACATTGATCTGGTATTGGTATTCCCTGTACATAGCTCCACATTGATCTGGTATTGGTATTCTCTGTATATAGCTCCACATTGATCTGGTACTGGTATTCCCTTTATATAACTCCACATTGATCTGGTATTGGTATTCCCTTTATATAGCTCCACATTGATCTGGTACTGGTATTCCCTTTATATAGCTCCACATTGATCTGGTGTTGGTACTCCCTGTATATAGCTCCACATTGATCTGGTACTGGTATTCCCTTTATATAGCTCCACATTGATCTGGTATTGGTATTCCCTTTATATAGCTCCACATTGATCTGGAACTGGTATTCCCTTTATATAGCTCCACATTGATCTGGTGTTGATACTCCCTGTATATAGCTCCACAATGATCTGGTACTGGTATTCTCTTTATATAGCTCCACATTGATCTGGTACTGGTATTCACTGTATATAGCTCCACATTGATCTGGTATTAGTATTCCCTGTACATAGCTCCACATTGATCTGGTATTGGTATTCCCTGTATATAGCTCCACATTGATCTGGTACTGGTATTCCCTTTATATAGCTCCACATTGATCTGGTATTGGTATTCCCTGTATATAGCTCCACATTGATCTGGTACTGGTATTCCCTTTATATAGCTCCACATTGATCTGGTATTGGTATTCCCTTTATATAGCTCCACATTGATCTGGTACTGGTATTCCCTTTATATAGCTCCACATTGATCTGGTATTGGTACTCCTGTATATAGCTCCACATTGATCTGGTACTGGTATTCTCTTTATATAGCTCCACATTGATCTGGTACTGGTATTCCCTTTATATAGCTCCACATTGATCTGGTATTGGTATTCCCTGTACATAGCTCCACATTGATCTGGTATTGGTATTCCCTGTACATAGCTCCACATTGATCTGGTACTGGTATTCCCTGTACATAGCTCCACATTGATCTGGTATTGGTATTCCCTGTACATAGCTCCACATTGATCTGGTACTGGTATTCCCTGTACATAGCTCCACATTGATCTGGTATTGGTATTACCTGTACATAGCTCCACATTGATCTGGTACTTGTATTCCCTTTATATAGCTCCACATTGATCTGGTATTGGTATTTCCTTTATATAGCTCCACATTGATCTGGTACTGGTATTCCCTGTACATAGCTCCACATTGATCTGGTACTGGTATTCTCTTTATATAGCTCCACATTGATCTGGTATTGGTATTCCCTGTATATAGCTCCACATTGATCTGGTACTGGTATTCCCTTTATATAGCTCCACATCGATCTGGAATTGGTATTCCCTTTATATAGCTCCACATTGATCTGGTACTGGCATTCCCTTTATATAGCTCCACATTGATCTGGTATTGGTACTCCCTGTATATAGCTCCACATTGATCTGGTACTGATAATCTCTGTATATAGCTCCACATTGATCTGGTACTGGTTCTCCCTGTATATAGCTCCACATTGATCTGGTACTGGTAATCTCTGTATATAGCTCCACATTGATCTGGTACTGGTAATCTCTGTATATAGCTCCACATTGATCTGGTACTTCTATTCCCTGTATATAGCTCCACATTGATCTGGTACTGGTACTCCCTCTACATAGCTCCACATTGATCTGGTACTGGTAATCTCTGTATATAGTAGCACATTGATCTGGTACTGGCATTTCCTGTATATAGCTCCACATTGATCTGGTATTGGTATTCCCTTTATATAGCTCCACATTGATCTGGTATTGGTATTCCTGTATATAGCTCCACATTGAGCTGGTACTGGTACTCCCTCATATAGCTCCACATTGATCTGGTACTGATAATCTCTGTATATAGCTCCACATTGATCTGGTACTGGTTCTCCCTGTATATAGCTCCACATTGATCTGGTACTGGTAATCTCTGTATATAGCTCCACATTGATCTGGTACTGGTAATCTCTGTATATAGCTCCACATTGATCTGGTACTTCTATTCCCTGTATATAGCTCCACATTGATCTGGTACTGGTACTCCCTCTACATAGCTCCACATTGATCTGGTACTGGTAATCTCTGTATATAGTAGCACATTGATCTGGTACTGGCATTTCCTGTATATAGCTCCACATTGATCTGGTATTGGTATTCCCTTTATATAGCTCCACATTGATCTGGTATTGGTATTCCCTGTATATAGCTCCACATTGAGCTGGTACTGGTACTCCCTCTACATAGCTCCACATTGATCTGGTACTGGTAATCTCTGTATATAGTAGCACATTGATCTGGTACTGGTATTTCCTGTATATAGCTCCACATTGATCTGGTATTGGTATTCCCTGTACATAGCTCCACATTGATCTGGTACTTGTATTCCCTTTATATAGCTCCACATTGATCTGGTATTGGTATTTCCTTAATATAGCTCCACATTGATCTGGTACTGGTATTCCCTGTAAATAGCTCCACATTGATCTGGTATTGGTACTCCCTGTATATAGCTCCACATTGATCTGGTATTGGTATTCCCTTTATATAGCTCCACATTGATCTGGTATTGGTATTCCCTGTACATAGCTCCACATTGATCTGGTACTGGTAATCTCTGTATATAGCTCCACATTGATCTGGTACTGGTAATCTCTGTATATAGCTCCACATTGATCTGGTACTTGTATTCCCTGTATATAGCTCCACATTGAGCTGGTACTGGTACTCCCTCTACATAGCTCCACATTGATCTGGTACTGGTAATCTCTGTATATAGTAGCACATTGATCTGGTACTGGTATTTCCTGTATATAGCTCCACATTGATCTGGTATTGGTATTCCCTGTACATAGCTCCACATTGATCTGGTACTTGTATTCCCTTTATATAGCTCCACATTGATCTGGTATTGGTATTTCCTTAATATAGCTCCACATTGATCTGGTATTGGTATTCCCTTTATATAGCTCCACATTGATCTGGTACTGGTATTCCCTGTATATAGCTCCACATTGATCTGGTACTGGTATTCCCTGTACATAGCTCCACATTGATGTGGTACTGGTATTCCCTGTACATAGCTCCACATTGATCTGGTATTGGTATTCCCTGTACATAGCTCCACATTGATCTGGTACTGGTATTCCCTGTACATAGCTCCACATTGATCTGGTATTGGTATTTCCTTTATATAGCTCCACATTGATCTGGTACTGGTATTTCCTTTATATAGCTCCAGATTGATCTGGTACTGGTATTCCCTGTACATAGCTCCACATTGATCTGGTATTGGTATTCCCTGTATATAGCTCCACATTGATCTGGTACTGGTATTCCCTTTATATAGCTCCACATTGATCTGGTATTGGTATTCCCTTATATAGCTCCACATTGATCTGGTACTGGTATTTCCTGTATATAGCTCCACATTGATCTGGTATTGGTATTCCTGTACATAGCTCCACATTGATCTGGTACTTGTATTCCCTTTATATAGCTCCACATTGATCTGGTATTGGTATTTCCTTAATATAGCTCCACATTGATCTGGTACTGGTATTCCCTGTAAATAGCTCCACATTGATCTGGTATTGGTACTCCCTGTATATAGCTCCACATTGATCTGGTATTGGTACTCCTGTATATAGCTCCACATTGATCTGGTACTGGTATTCTCTTTATATAGCTCCACATTGATCTGGTACTGGTATTCTCTTTATATAGCTCCACATTGATCGGGTATTGGTATTCCCTGTACATAGCTCCACATTGATCTGGTATTGGTATTCCCTTTATATAGCTCCACATTGATCTGGTACTGGTATTCCCTGTATATAGCTCCACATTGATCTGGTACTGGTATTCTCTTTATATAGCTCCACATTGATCTGGTACTGGTACTCCCTCTACATAGCTCCACATTGATCTGGTACTGGTAATCTCTGTATATAGTAGCACATTGATCTGGTACTGGTATTTCCTGTATATAGCTCCACATTGATCTGGTACTGGTATTCTCTTTATATAGCTCCACATTGATCTGGTACTGGTATTCTCTTTATATAGCTCCACATTGATCGGGTATTGGTATTCCCTGTACATAGCTCCACATTGATCTGGTATTGGTATTCCCTTTATATAGCTCCACATTGATCTGGTACTGGTATTCCCTGTATATAGCTCCACATTGATCTGGTACTGGTATTCTCTTTATATAGCTCCACATTGATCTGGTACTGGTACTCCCTCTACATAGCTCCACATTGATCTGGTACTGGTAATCTCTGTATATAGTAGCACATTGATCTGGTACTGGTATTTCCTGTATATAGCTCCACATTGATCTGGTATTGGTATTCCCTTTATATAGCTCCACATTGATCTGGTACTGGTATTCCCTGTACATAGCTCCACATTGATGTGGTACTGGTATTCCCTGTACATAGCTCCACATTGATCTGGTATTGGTATTCCCTGTACATAGCTCCACATTGATCTGGTACTGGTATTCCCTGTACATAGCTCCACATTGATCTGGTATTGGTATTTCCTTTATATAGCTCCACATTGATCTGGTACTGGTATTTCCTTTATATAGCTCCACATTGATCTGGTACTGGTATTCCCTGTACATAGCTCCACATTGATCTGGTATTGGTACTCCCTGTATATAGCTCCACATTGATCTGGTACTGGTATTCCATTATATAGCTACACATTGATCTGGTATTGGTATTCCCTGTATATAGCTCCACATTGATCTGGTACTGGTATTCCCTTTATATAGCTCCACATTGATCTGGTACTGGTATTCTCTTTATATAGCTCCACATTGATCTGGTACTGGTATTCCATTATATAGCTCCACATTGATCTGGTACTGGTATTCCATTACATAGCTCCACATTGATCTGGTATTGGTATTCCCTGTACATAGCTCCACATTGATCTGGTATTGGTATTCCCTGTACATAGCTCCACATTGATCTGGTATTGGTATTCCCTGTACATAGCTCCACATTGATCTGGTATTGGTATTCCCTGTACATAGCTCCACATTGATCTGGTACTGGTATTCCCTGTACATAGCTCAACATTGATCTGGTATTGGTATTCCCTGTACATAGCTCCACATTGATCTGGTACTTGTATTCCCTTTATATAGCACCACATTGATCTGGTATTGGTATTTCCTTTATATAGCTCCACATTGATCTGGTACTGGTATTCCCTGTACATAGCTCCACATTGATCTGGTATTGGTATTTCCTTTATATAGCTCCACATTGATCTGGTACTGGTATTCCCTGTACACAGCTCCACATTGATCTGGTATTGGTATTCCCTGTACATAGCTCCACATTGATCTGGTACTTGTATTCTCTTTATATAGCTCCACGTTGATCTGGTACTGGTATTCCCTTTATATAGCTCCACATTGATCTGGTATTGGTATTCCCTGTACTTAGCTCCATATTGATCTGGTATTGGTATTCCCTGTATATAGCTCCACATTGATCTGGTACTGGTATTCCCTTTATATAGCTCCACATTGATCTGGTATTGGTATTCCCTGTATATAGCTCCACATTGATCTGGTACTGGTATTCCTTTATATAGCTCCACATTGATCTGGTATTGGTATTCCCTTTATATAGCTCCACATTGATCTGGTACTGGTATTCCCTTTATATAGCTCCACATTGATCTGGTATTGGTACTCCCTGTATATAGCTCCACATTGATCTGGTACTGGTATTCTCTTTATATAGCTCCACATTGATCTGGTACTGGAATTCCCTTTATATAGCTCCACATTGATCTGGTATTGGTATTCCTGTACATAGCTCCACATTGATCTGGTATTGGTATTCCCTGTACATAGCTCCACATTGATCTGGTACTGGTATTCCCTGTACATAGCTCCACATTGATCTGGTACTGGTATTCCCTGTACATAGCTCCACATTGATCTGGTACTGGTATTCCCTGTACATAGCTCCACATTGATCTGGTATTGGTATTACCTGTACATAGCTCCACATTGATCTGGTACTTGTATTCCCTTTATATAGCTCCACATTGATCTGGTATTGGTATTTCCTTTATATAGCTCCACATTGATCTGGTACTGGTATTCCCTGTACATAGCTCCACATTGATCTGGTACTGGTATTCTCTTTATATAGCTCCACATTGATCTGGTATTGGTATTCCCTGTATATAGCTCCACATTGATCTGGTACTGGTATTCCCTTTATATAGCTCCACATCGATCTGGAATTGGTATTCCCTTTATATAGCTCCACATTGATCTGGTACTGGCATTCCCTTTATATAGCTCCACATTGATCTGGTATTGGTACTCCCTGTATATAGCTCCACATTGATCTGGTACTGGTAATCTCTGTATATAGCTCCACATTGATCTGGTACTTCTATTCCCTGTATATAGCTCCACATTGATCTGGTACTGGTACTCCCTCTACATAGCTCCACATTGATCTGGTACTGGTAATCTCTGTATATAGTAGCACATTGATCTGGTACTGGCATTTCCTGTATATAGCTCCACATTGATCTGGTATTGGTATTCCCTTTATATAGCTCCACATTGATCTGGTATTGGTATTCCCTGTACATAGCTCCACATTGATCTGGTACTGGTAATCTCTGTATATAGCTCCACATTGATCTGGTACTGGTAATCTCTGTATATAGCTCCACATTGATCTGGTACTTGTATTCCCTGTATATAGCTCCACATTGATCTGGTACTGGTACTCCCTCTACATAGCTCCACATTGATCTGGTACTGGTAATCTCTGTATATAGTAGCACATTGATCTGGTACTGGTATTTCCTGTATATAGCTCCACATTGATCTGGTATTGGTATTCCCTGTACATAGCTCCACATTGATCTGGTACTTGTATTCCCTTTATATAGCTCCACATTGATCTGGTATTGGTATTTCCTTTATATAGCTCCACATTGATCTGGTACTGGTATTCCCTGTACATAGCTCCACATTGATCTGGTATTGGTACTCCCTGTATATAGCTCCACATTGATCTGGTACTGGTATTCTCTTTATATAGCTCCACATTGATCTGGTACTGGTATTCCTTTTATATAGCTCCACATTGATCTGGTACTGGTATTCCCTGTATATAGCTCCACATTGATCTGGTACTGGTATTCTCTTTATATAGCTCCACATTGATCTGGTACTGGTACTCCCTCTACATAGCTCCACATTGATCTGGTACTGGTAATCCATGTATATAGTAGCACATTGATCTGGTACTGGTATTTCCTGTATATAGCTCCACATTGATCTGGTATAGGTATTCCCTTTATATAGCTCCACATTGATCTGGTACTTGTATTCTCTTTATATAGCTCCACATTGATCTGGTATTGGTATTTCCTTTATATAGCTTCACATTGATCTGGTATTGGTATTCCCTGTACATAGCTCCACATTGATCTGGTACTTGTATTCTCTTTATATAGCTCCACGTTGATCTGGTACTGGTATTCCCTTTATATAGCTCCACATTGATCTGGTATTGGTATTCCCTGTACTTAGCTCCATATTGATCTGGTATTGGTATTCCCTGTATATAGCTCCACATTGATCTGGTACTGGTATTCCCTTTATATAGCTCCACATTGATCTGGTATTGGTATTCCCTGTATATAGCTCCACATTGATCTGGTACTGGTATTCCCTTTATATAGCTCCACATTGATCTGGTATTGGTATTCCCTTTATATAGCTCCACATTGATCTGGTACTGGTATTCCCTTTATATAGCTCCACATTGATCTGGTATTGGTACTCCCTGTATATAGCTCCACATTGATCTGGTACTGGTATTCTCTTTATATAGCTCCACATTGATCTGGTACTGGAATTCCCTTTATATAGCTCCACATTGATCTGGTATTGGTATTACCTGTACATAGCTCCACATTGATCTGGTATTGGTATTCCCTGTACATAGCTCCACATTGATCTGGTACTGGTATTCCCTGTACATAGCTCCACATTGATCTGGTACTGGTATTCCCTGTACATAGCTCCACATTGATCTGGTACTGGTATTCCCTGTACATAGCTCCACATTGATCTGGTATTGGTATTACCTGTACATAGCTCCACATTGATCTGGTACTTGTATTCCCTTTATATAGCTCCACATTGATCTGGTATTGGTATTTCCTTTATATAGCTCCACATTGATCTGGTACTGGTATTCCCTGTACATAGCTCCACATTGATCTGGTACTGGTATTCTCTTTATATAGCTCCAAATTGATCTGGTATTGGTATTCCCTGTATATAGCTCCACATTGATCTGGTACTGGTATTCCCTTTATATAGCTCCACATCGATCTGGAATTGGTATTCCCTTTATATAGCTCCACATTGATCTGGTACTGGCATTCCCTTTATATAGCTCCACATTGATCTGGTATTGGTACTCCCTGTATATAGCTCCACATTGATCTGGTACTGATAATCTCTGTATATAGCTCCACATTGATCTGGTACTGGTAATCTCTGTATATAGCTCCACATTGATCTGGTACTTCTATTCCCTGTATATAGCTCCACATTGATCTGGTACTGGTACTCCCTCTACATAGCTCCACATTGATCTGGTACTGGTAATCTCTGTATATAGTAGCACATTGATCTGGTACTGGCATTTCCTGTATATAGCTCCACATTGATCTGGTATTGGTATTCCCTTTATATAGCTCCACATTGATCTGGTATTGGTATTCCCTGTACATAGCTCCACATTGATCTGGTACTGGTAATCTCTGTATATAGCTCCACATTGATCTGGTACTGGTAATCTCTGTATATAGCTCCACATTGATCTGGTACTTGTATTCCCTGTATATAGCTCCACATTGATCTGGTACTGGTACTCCCTCTACATAGCTCCACATTGATCTGGTACTGGTAATCTCTGTATATAGTAGCACATTGATCTGGTACTGGTATTTCCTGTATATAGCTCCACATTGATCTGGTATTGGTATTCCCTGTACATAGCTCCACATTGATCTGGTACTTGTATTCCCTTTATATAGCTCCACATTGATCTGGTATTGGTATTTCCTTTATATAGCTCCACATTGATCTGGTACTGGTATTCCTGTACATAGCTCCACATTGATCTGGTATTGGTACTCCTGTATATAGCTCCACATTGATCTGGTACTGGTATTCTCTTTATATAGCTCCACATTGATCTGGTACTGGTATTCCTTTATATAGCTCCACATTGATCTGGTATTGGTACTCCCTGTATATAGCTCCACATTGATCTGGTACTGGTATTCCCTGTATATAGCTCCACATTGATCTGGTACTGGTATTCTCTTTATATAGCTCCACATTGATCGGGTATTGGTATTCCCTGTACATAGCTCCACATTGATCTGGTATTGGTATTCCCTGTATATAGCTCCACATTGATCTGGTACTGGTATTACCTTTATTTAGCTCCACATTGATCTGGTATCGGTATTCCCTTTATATAGCTCCACATTGATCTGGTATTGGTATTCCCTTTATATAGCTCCACATTGATCTGGTACTGGTATTCCCTGTATATAGCTCCACATTGATCTGGTACTGGTATTCTCTTTATATAGCTCCACATTGATCTGGTACTGGTACTACCTCTACATAGCTCCACATTGATCTGGTACTGGTAATCTCTGTATATAGTAGCACATTGATCTGGTACTGGTATTTCCTGTATATAGCTCCACATTGATCTGGTATTGGTATTCCCTTTATATAGATCCACATTGATCTGGTATTGGTATTACCTGTACATAGCTCCACATTGATCTGGTACTTGTATTCCCTTTATATAGCTCCACATTGATCTGGTATTGGTATTTCCTTTATATAGCTCCACATTGATCTGGTACTGGTATTCCCTGTACATAGCTCCACATTGATCTGGTACTGGTATTCTCTTTATATAGCTCCACATTGATCTGGTATTGGTATTCCCTGTATATAGCTCCACATTGATCTGGTACTGGCATTCCCTTTATATAGCTCCACATTGATCTGGTATTGGTACTCCCTGTATATAGCTCCACATTGATCTGGTACTGATAATCTCTGTATATAGCTCCACAT
Source organism: Oncorhynchus tshawytscha (assembly GCF_018296145.1). Classification (NCBI taxonomy): domain Eukaryota; kingdom Metazoa; phylum Chordata; class Actinopteri; order Salmoniformes; family Salmonidae; genus Oncorhynchus; species Oncorhynchus tshawytscha. Next base: position 64,376,527 of record NC_056431.1, read on the forward strand.
TGATCTGGTACTGGTTCTCCCTGTATATAGCTCAACATTGATCTGGTACTGGTAATCTCTGTATATAGCTCCACATTGATCTGGTACTGGTAATCTCTGTATATAGCTCCACATTGATCTGGTACTTCTATTCCCTGTATATAGCTCCACATTGATCTGGTACTGGTACTCCCTCTACATAGCTCCACATTGATCTGGTACTGGTAATCTCTGTATATAGTAGCACATTGATCTGGTACTGGCATTTCCTGTATATAGCTCCACATTGATCTGGTATTGGTATTCCCTTTATATAGCTCCACATTGATCTGGTATTGGTATTCCCTGTACATAGCTCCACATTGATCTGGTACTGGTAATCTCTGTATATAGCTCCACATTGATCTGGTACTGGTAATCTCTGTATATAGCTCCACATTGATCTGGTACTTGTATTCCCTGTATATAGCTCCACATTGATCTGGTACTGGTACTCCCTCTACATAGCTCCACATTGATCTGGTACTGGTAATCTCTGTATATAGTAGCACATTGATCTGGTACTGGTATTTCCTGTATATAGCTCCACATTGATCTGGTATTGGTATTCCCTGTACATAGCTCCACATTGATCTGGTACTTGTATTCCCTTTATATAGCTCCAAATTGATCTGGTATTGGTATTTCCTTTATATAGCTCCACATTGATCTGGTACTGGTATTCCCTGTACATAGCTCCACATTGATCTGGTATTGGTAATCCCTGTATATAGCTCCACATTGATCTGGTACTGGTATTCCCTTTATATAGCTCCACATTGATCTGGTATCGGTATTCCCTTTATATAGCTCCACATTGATCTGGTATTGGTATTCCCTTTATATAGCTCCACATTGATCTGGTACTGGTATTCCCTGTATATAGCTCCACATTGATCTGGTACTGGTATTCTCTTTATATAGCTCCACATTGATCTGGTACTGGTACTCCTCTACATAGCTCCACATTGATCTGGTACTGGTAATCTCTGTATATAGTAGCACATTGATCTGGTACTGGTATTTCCTGTATATAGCTCCACATTGATCTGGTATTGGTATTCCCTTTATATAGCTCCACATTGATCTGGTACTGGTATTCCCTGTACATAGCTCCACATTGATGTGGTACTGGTATTCCCTGTACATAGCTCCACATTGATCTGGTATTGGTATTCCCTGTACATAGCTCCACATTGATCTGGTACTGGTATTCCCTGTACATAGCTCCACATTGATCTGGTATTGGTATTTCCTTTATATAGCTCCACATTGATCTGGTACTGGTATTTCCTTTATATAGCTCCACATTGATCTGGTACTGGTATTCCCTGTACATAGCTCCACATTGATCTGGTATTGGTACTCCCTGTATATAGCTCCACATTGATCTGGTACTGGTATTCCATTATATAGCTCCACATTGATCTGGTATTGGTATTCCCTGTACATAGCTCCACATTGATCTGGTATTGGTATTCCCTGTATATAGCTCCACATTGATCTGGTACTGGTATTCCCTTTATATAGCTCCACATTGATCTGGTACTGGTATTCTCTTTATATAGCTCCACATTGATCTGGTACTGGTATTCCATTATATAGCTCCACATTGATCTGGTACTGGTATTCCATTACATAGCTCCACATTGATCTGGTATTGGTATTCCCTGTACATAGCTCCACATTGATCTGGTATTGGTACTCCTGTATATAGCTCCACATTCATCTGGTACTGGTATTCTCTTTATATAGCTCCACATTGATCTGGTACTGGTATTCCCTTTATATAGCTCCACATTGATCTGGTATTGGTATTCCCTGTACATAGCTCCACATTGATCTGGTATTGGTATTCCCTGTACATAGCTCCACATTGATCTGGTACTGGTATTCCCTGTACATAGCTCAACATTGATCTGGTATTGCTATTCCCTGTACATAGCTCCACATTGATCTGGTACTTGTATTCCCTTTATATAGCTCCACATTGATCTGGTATTGGTATTTCCTTTATATAGCTCCACATTGATCTGGTACTGGTATTCCCTGTACATAGCTCCACATTGATCTGGTATTGGTATTTCCTTTATATAGCTCCACATTGATCTGGTACTGGTATTCCCTGTACATAGCTCCACATTGATCTGGTATTGGTATTTCCTGTATATAGCTCCACATTGATCTGGTACTGGTATTCTCTTTATATAGCTCCACATTGATCTGGTTTTGGTATTCCCTGTATATAGCTCCACATTGATCTGGTACTGGTATTCCCTTTATATAGCTCCACATTGATCTGGTATTGGTATTTCCTTTATATAGCTTCACATTGATCTGGTATTGGTATTCCCTGTACATAGCTCCACATTGATCTGGTACTTGTATTCTCTTTATATAGCTCCACGTTGATCTGGTACTGGTATTCCCTTTATATAGCTCCACATTGATCTGGTATTGGTATTCCCTGTACTTAGCTCCATATTGATCTGGTATTGGTATTCCCTGTATATAGCTCCACATTGATCTGGTACTGGTATTCCCTTTATATAGCTCCACATTGATCTGGTATTGGTATTCCCTGTATATAGCTCCACATTGATCTGGTACTGGTATTCCCTTTATATAGCTCCACATTGATCTGGTATTGGTATTCCCTTTATATAGCTCCACATTGATCTGGTACTGGTATTCCCTTTATATAGCTCCACATTGATCTGGTATTGGTACTCCCTGTATATAGCTCCACATTGATCTGGTACTGGTATTCTCTTTATATAGCTCCACATTGATCTGGTACTGGTATTCCCTTTATATAGCTCCACATTGATCTGGTATTGGTATTCCCTGTACATAGCTCCACATTGATCTGGTATTGGTATTCCCTGTACATAGCTCCACATTGATCTGGTACTGGTATTCCCTGTACATAGCTCCACATTGATCTGGTATTGGTATTCCCTGTACATAGCTCCACATTGATCTGGTACTGGTATTCCCTGTACATAGCTCCACATTGATCTGGTATTGGTATTACCTGTACATAGCTCCACATTGATCTGGTACTTGTATTCCCTTTATATAGCTCCACATTGATCTGGTATTGGTATTTCCTTTATATAGCTCCACATTGATCTGGTACTGGTATTCCCTGTACATAGCTCCACATTGATCTGGTACTGGTATTCTCTTTATATAGCTCCACATTGATCTGGTATTGGTATTCCCTGTATATAGCTCCACATTGATCTGGTACTGGTATTCCCTTTATATAGCTCCACATCGATCTGGTATTGGTATTCCCTTTATATAGCTCCACATCGATCTGGTACTGGTATTCCATTATATAGCTCCACATTGATCTGGTATTGGTATTCCCTGTACATAGCTCCACATTGATCTGGTATTGGTATTCCCTGTATATAGCTCCACATTGATCTGGTACTGGTATTCCCTTTATATAGCTCCACATTGATCTGGTACTGGTATTCTCTTTATATAGCTCCACATTGATCTGGTACTGGTATTCCATTATATAGCTCCACATTGATCTGGTACTGGTATTCCATTACATAGCTCCACATTGATCTGGTATTGGTATTCCCTGTACATAGCTCCACATTGATCTGGTATTGGTACTCCCTGTATATAGCTCCACATTGATCTGGTACTGGTATTCTCTTTATATAGCTCCACATTGATCTGGTACTGGTATTCCCTTTATATAGCTCCACATTGATCTGGTATTGGTATTCCCTGTACATAGCTCCACATTGATCTGGTATTGGTATTCCCTGTACATAGCTCCACATTGATCTGGTACTGGTATTCTCTTATATAGCTCCACATTGATCTGGTACTGGTATTCCCTTTATATAGCTCCACATTGATCTGGTATTGGTATTCCCTGTACTTAGCTCCATATTGATCTGGTATTGGTATTCCCTGTATATAGCTCCACATTGATCTGGTACTGGTATTCCCTTTATATAGCTCCACATTGATCTGGTATTGGTATTCCCTGTATATAGCTCCACATTGATCTGGTACTGGTATTCCCTTTATATAGCTCCACATTGATCTGGTATTGGTATTCCCTTTATATAGCTCCACATTGATCTGGTACTGGTATTCCCTTTATATAGCTCCACATTGATCTGGTATTGGTACTCCCTGTATATAGCTCCACATTGATCTGGTACTGGTATTCTCTTTATATAGCTCCACATTGATCTGGTACTGGTATTCCCTTTATATAGCTCCACATTGATCTGGTATTGGTACTCCCTGTATATAGCTCCACATTGATCTGGTACTGGTATTCTCTTTATATAGCTCCACATTGATCTGGTACTGGTATTCCCTGTACATAGCTCCACATTGATTTGGTACTGGTATTCCCTGTACATAGCTCCACATTGATCTGGTATTGGTATTTCCTTTATATAGCTCCACATTGATCTGGTACTGGTATTTCCTTTATATAGCTCCACATTGATCTGGTACTGGTATTCCCTGTACATAGCTCCACATTGATCTGGTATTGGTACTCCCTGTATATAGCTCCACATTGATCTGGTACTGGTATTCCATTATATAGCTCCACATTGATCTGGTATTGGTATTCCCTGTACATAGCTCCACATTGATCTGGTATTGGTATTCCCTGTATATAGCTCCACATTGATCTGGTACTGGTATTCCCTTTATATAGCTCCACATTGATCTGGTATTGGTATTCCCTTTATATAGCTCCACATTGATCTGGTATTGGTACTCCCTGTATATAGCTCCACATTGATCTGGTACTGGTATTCTCTTTATATAGCTCCACATTGATCTGGTACTGGTATTCCCTTTATATAGCTCCACATTGATCTGGTATTGGTATTCCCTGTACATAGCTCCACATTGATCTGGTACTGGTATTCCCTGTACATAGCTCCACATTGATCTGGTACTGGTATTCCCTGTACATAGCTCCACATTGATCTGGTATTGGTATTCCCTGTACATAGCTCCACATTGATCTGGTACTGGTATTCCCTGTACATAGCTCCACATTGATCTGGTATTGGTATTCCCTGTACATAGCTCCACATTGATCTGGTACTGGTATTCCCTGTACATAGCTCCACATTGATCTGGTATTGGTATTCCCTGTACATAGCTCCACATTGATCTGGTACTGGTATTCCCTGTACATAGCTCCACATTGATCTGGTATTGGTATTACCTGTACATAGCTCCACATTGATCTGGTACTGGTATTCCCTTTATATAGCTCCACATTGATCTGGTATTGGTATTTCCTTTATATAGCTCCACATTGATCTGGTACTGGTATTCCCTGTACATAGCTCCACATTGATCTGGTACTGGTATTCTCTTTATATAGCTCCACATTGATCTGGTATTGGTATTCCCTGTATATAGCTCCACATTGATCTGGTACTGGTATTCCCTTTATATAGCTCCACATTGATCTGGTATTGGTATTCCCTTTATATAGCTCCACATTGATCTGGTACTGGTATTCCCTGTACATAGCTCCACATTGATCTGGTACTGGTATTCCCTGTACATAGCTCCACATTGATCTGGTATTGGTATTCCCTGTACATAGCTCCACATTGATCTGGTACTGGTATTCCCTGTACATAGCTCCACATTGATCTGGTATTGGTATTTCCTTTATATAGCTCCACATTGATCTGGTACTGGTATTTCCTTTATATAGCTCCACATTGATCTGGTACTGGTATTCCCTGTACATAGCTCCACATGGATCTGGTATTGGTATTCCCTGTACATAGCTCCACATTGATCTGGTACTGGTATTCCCTGTACATAGCTCAACATTGATCTGGTATTGCTATTCCCTGTACATAGCTCCACATTGATCTGGTACTTGTATTCCCTTTATATAGCTCCACATTGATCTGGTATTGGTATTTCCTTTATATAGCTCCACATTGATCTGGTACTGGTATTCCCTGTACATAGCTCCACATTGATCTGGTATTGGTATTTCCTTTATATAGCTCCACATTGATCTGGTACTGGTATTCCCTGTACATAGCTCCACATTGATCTGGTATTGGTACTCCCTGTATATAGCTCCACATTGATCTGGTACTGGTATTCTCTTTATATAGCTCCACATTGATCTGGTTTTGGTATTCCCTGTATATAGCTCCACATTGATCTGGTACTGGTATTCCCTTTATATAGCTCCACATTGATCTGGTATTGGTATTTCCTTTATATAGCTTCACATTGATCTGGTATTGGTATTCCCTGTACATAGCTCCACATTGATCTGGTACTTGTATTCTCTTTATATAGCTCCACGTTGATCTGGTACTGGTATTCCCTTTATATAGCTCCACATTGATCTGGTATTGGTATTCCCTGTACTTAGCTCCATATTGATCTGGTATTGGTATTCCCTGTATATAGCTCCACATTGATCTGGTACTGGTATTCCCTTTATATAGCTCCACATTGATCTGGTATTGGTATTCCCTGTATATAGCTCCACATTGATCTGGTACTGGTATTCCCTTTATATAGCTCCACATTGATCTGGTATTGGTATTCCCTTTATATAGCTCCACATTGATCTGGTACTGGTATTCCCTTTATATAGCTCCACATTGATCTGGTATTGGTACTCCCTGTATATAGCTCCACATTGATCTGGTACTGGTATTCTCTTTATATAGCTCCACATTGATCTGGTACTGGTATTCCCTTTATATAGCTCCACATTGATCTGGTATTGGTATTCCCTGTACATAGCTCCACATTGATCTGGTATTGGTATTCCCTGTACATAGCTCCACATTGATCTGGTACTGGTATTCCCTGTACATAGCTCCACATTGATCTGGTATTGGTATTCCCTGTACATAGCTCCACATTGATCTGGTACTGGTATTCCCTGTACATAGCTCCACATTGATCTGGTATTGGTATTACCTGTACATAGCTCCACATTGATCTGGTACTTGTATTCCCTTTATATAGCTCCACATTGATCTGGTATTGGTATTTCCTTTATATAGCTCCACATTGATCTGGTACTGGTATTCCCTGTACATAGCTCCACATTGATCTGGTACTGGTATTCTCTTTATATAGCTCCACATTGATCTGGTATTGGTATTCCCTGTATATAGCTCCACATTGATCTGGTACTGGTATTCCCTTTATATAGCTCCACATCGATCTGGTATTGGTATTCCCTTTATATAGCTCCACATTGATCTGGTACTGGTATTCCCTGTACATAGCTCCACATTGATGTGGTACTGGTATTCCCTGTACATAGCTCCACATTGATCTGGTATTGGTATTCCCTGTACATAGCTCCACATTGATCTGGTACTGGTATTCCCTGTACATAGCTCCACATTGATCTGGTATTGGTATTTCCTTTATATAGCTCCACATTGATCTGGTACTGGTATTTCCTTTATATAGCTCCACATTGATCTGGTACTGGTATTCCCTGTACATAGCTCCACATTGATCTGGTATTGGTACTCCTGTATATAGCTCCACATTGATCTGGTACTGGTATTCCATTATATAGCTCCACATTGATCTGGTATTGGTATTCCCTGTACATAGCTCCACATTGATCTGGTATTGGTATTCCCTGTATATAGCTCCACATTGATCTGGTACTGGTATTCCCTTTATATAGCTCCACATTGATCTGGTACTGGTATTCTCTTTATATAGCTCCACATTGATCTGGTACTGGTATTCCATTATATAGCTCCACATTGATCTGGTACTGGTATTCCATTACATAGCTCCACATTGATCTGGTATTGGTATTCCCTGTACATAGCTCCACATTGATCTGGTATTGGTACTCCCTGTATATAGCTCCACATTGATCTGGTACTGGTATTCTCTTTATATAGCTCCACATTGATCTGGTACTGGTATTCCCTTTATATAGCTCCACATTGATCTGGTATTGGTATTCCCTGTACATAGCTCCACATTGATCTGGTATTGGTATTCCCTGTACATAGCTCCACATTGATCTGGTACTTGTATTCTCTTTATATAGCTCCACGTTGATCTGGTACTGGTATTCCCTTTATATAGCTCCACATTGATCTGGTATTGGTATTCCCTGTACTTAGCTCCATATTGATCTGGTATTGGTATTCCCTGTATATAGCTCCACATTGATCTGGTACTGGTATTCCCTTTATATAGCTCCACATTGATCTGGTATTGGTATTCCCTGTATATAGCTCCACATTGATCTGGTACTGGTATTCCCTTTATATAGCTCCACATTGATCTGGTATTGGTATTCCCTTTATATAGCTCCACATTGATCTGGTACTGGTATTCCCTTTATATAGCTCCACATTGATCTGGTATTGGTACTCCCTGTATATAGCTCCACATTGATCTGGTACTGGTATTCTCTTTATATAGCTCCACATTGATCTGGTACTGGTATTCCCTTTATATAGCTCCACATTGATCTGGTATTGCTATTCCCTGTACATAGCTCCACATTGATCTGGTATTGGTATTCCCTGTACATAGCTCCACATTGATCTGGTACTGGTATTCCCTGTACATAGCTCCACATTGATCTGGTATTGGTATTCCCTGTACATAGCTCCACATTGATCTGGTACTGGTATTCCCTGTACATAGCTCCACATTGATCTGGTATTGGTATTACCTGTACATAGCTCCACATTGATCTAGTACTTGTATTCCCTTTATATAGCTCCACATTGATCTGGTATTGGTATTTCCTTTATATAGCTCCACATTGATCTGGTACTGGTATTCCCTGTACATAGCTCCACATTGATCTGGTACTGGTATTCTCTTTATATAGCTCCACATTGATCTGGTATTGGTATTCCCTGTATATAGCTCCACATTGATCTGGTACTGGTATTCCCTTTATATAGCTCCACATCGATCTGGAATTGGTATTCCCTTTATATAGCTCCACATTGATCTGGTACTGGCATTCCCTTTATATAGCTCCACATTGATCTGGTATTGGTACTCCCTGTATATAGCTCCACATTGATCTGGTACTGATAATCTCTGTATATAGCTCCACATTGATCTGGTACTGGTTCTCCCTGTATATAGCTCCACATTGATCTGGTACTGGTAATCTCTGTATATAGCTCCACATTGATCTGGTACTGGTAATCTCTGTATATAGCTCCACATTGATCTGGTACTTCTATTCCCTGTATATAGCTCCACATTGATCTGGTACTGGTACTCCCTCTACATAGCTCCACATTGATCTGGTACTGGTAATCTCTGTATATAGTAGCACATTGATCTGGTACTGGCATTTCCTGTATATAGCTCCACATTGATCTGGTATTGGTATTCCCTTTATATAGCTCCACATTGATCTGGTATTGGTATTCCCTGTACATAGCTCCACATTGATCTGGTACTGGTAATCTCTGTATATAGCTCCACATTGATCTGGTACTGGTAATCTCTGTATATAGCTCCACATTGATCTGGTACTTGTATTCCCTGTATATAGCTCCACATTGATCTGGTACTGGTACTCCCTCTACATAGCTCCACATTGATCTGGTACTGGTAATCTCTGTATATAGTAGCACATTGATCTGGTACTGGTATTTCCTGTATATAGCTCCACATTGATCTGGTATTGGTATTCCCTGTACATAGCTCCACATTGATCTGGTACTTGTATTCCCTTTATATAGCTCCACATTGATCTGGTATTGGTATTTCCTTTATATAGCTCCACATTGATCTGGTACTGGTATTCCCTGTACATAGCTCCACATTGATCTGGTATTGGTACTCCCTGTATATAGCTCCACATTGATCTGGTACTGGTATTCTCTTTATATAGCTCCACATTGATCTGGTACTGGTATTCCCTTTATATAGCTCCACATTGATCTGGTATTGGTACTCCCTGTATATAGCTCCACATTGATCTGGTACTGGTATTCCCTGTATATAGCTCCACATTGATCTGGTACTGGTATTCTCTTTATATAGCTCCACATTGATCGGGTATTGGTATTCCCTGTACATAGCTCCACATTGATCTGGTATTGGTATTCCCTGTATATAGCTCCACATTGATCTGGTACTGGTATTACCTTTATTTAGCTCCACATTGATCTGGTATCGGTATTCCCTTTATATAGCTCCACATTGATCTGGTATTGGTATTCCCTTTATATAGCTCCACATTGATCTGGTACTGGTATTCCCTGTATATAGCTCCACATTGATCTGGTACTGGTATTCTCTTTATATAGCTCCACATTGATCTGGTACTGGTACTCCCTCTACATAGCTCCACATTGATCTGGTACTGGTAATCTCTGTATATAGTAGCACATTGATCTGGTACTGGTATTTCCTGTATATAGCTCCACATTGATCTGGTATTGGTATTCCCTTTATATAGCTCCACATTGATCTGGTACTGGTATTCCCTGTACATAGCTCCATATTGATGTGGTACTGGTATTCCCTGTACATAGCTCCACATTGATCTGGTATTGGTATTCCCTGTACATAGCTCCACATTGATCTGGTACTGGTATTCCCTGTACATAGCTCCACATTGATCTGGTATTGGTATTTCCTTTATATAGCTCCACATTGATCTGGTACTGGTATTTCCTTTATATAGCTCCACATTGATCTGGTACTGGTATTCCCTGTACATAGCTCCACATTGATCTGGTATTGGTACTCCTGTATATAGCTCCACATTGATCTCGTACTGGTATTCCATTATATAGCTCCACATTGATCTGGTATTGGTATTCCCTGTACATAGCTCCACATTGATCTGGTATTGGTATTCCCTGTATATAGCTCCACATTGATCTGGTACTGGTATTCCCTTTATATAGCTCCACATTGATCTGGTACTGGTATTCTCTTTATATAGCTCCACATTGATCTGGTACTGGTATTCCATTATATAGCTCCACATTGATCTGGTACTGGTATTCCATTACATAGCTCCACATTGATCTGGTATTGGTATTCCCTGTACATAGCTCCACATTGATCTGGTATTGGTACTCCTGTATATAGCTCCACATTGATCTGGTACTGGTATTCTCTTTATATAGCTCCACATTGATCTGGTACTGGTATTCCCTTTATATAGCTCCACATTGATCTGGTATTGGTATTCCCTGTACATAGCTCCACATTGATCTGGTATTGGTATTCCCTGTACATAGCTCCACATTGATCTGGTACTGGTATTCCCTGTACATAGCTCCACATTGATCTGGTATTGGTATTCCCTGTACATAGCTCCACATTGATCTGGTACTGGTATTCCCTGTACATAGCTCAACATTGATCTGGTATTGGTATTCCCTGTACATAGCTCCACATTGATCTGGTACTTGTATTCCCTTTATATAGCTCCACATTGATCTGGTATTGGTATTTCCTTTATATAGCTCCACATTGATCTGGTACTGGTATTCCCTGTACATAGCTCCACATTGATCTGGTATTGGTATTTCCTTTATATAGCTCCACATTGATCTGGTACTGGTATTCCCTGTACATAGCTCCACATTGATCTGGTATTGGTACTCCCTGTATATAGCTCCACATTGATCTGGTACTGGTATTCTCTTTATATAGCTCCACATTGATCTGGTTTTGGTATTCCCTGTATATAGCTCCACATTGATCTGGTACTGGTATTCCCTTTATATAGCTCCACATTGATCTGGTATTGGTATTTCCTTTATATAGCTTCACATTGATCTGGTATTGGTATTCCCTGTACATGGCTCCACATTGATCTGGTACTTGTATTCTCTTTATATAGCTCCACGTTGATCTGGTACTGGTATTCCCTTTATATAGCTCCACATTGATCTGGTATTGGTATTCCCTGTACTTAGCTCCATATTGATCTGGTATTGGTATTCCCTTTATATAGCTCCACATTGATCTGGTACTGGTATTCCCTGTACATAGCTCCATATTGATGTGGTACTGGTATTCCCTGTACATAGCTCCACATTGATCTGGTATTGGTATTCCCTGTACATAGCTCCACATTGATCTGGTACTGGTATTCCCTGTACATAGCTCCACATTGATCTGGTATTGGTATTTCCTTTATATAGCTCCACATTGATCTGGTACTGGTATTTCCTTTATATAGCTCCACATTGATCTGGTACTGGTATTCCCTGTACATAGCTCCACATTGATCTGGTATTGGTACTCCCTGTATATAGCTCCACATTGATCTCGTACTGGTATTCCATTATATAGCTCCACATTGATCTGGTATTGGTATTCCCTGTACATAGCTCCACATTGATCTGGTATTGGTATTCCCTGTATATAGCTCCACATTGATCTGGTACTGGTATTCCCTTTATATAGCTCCACATTGATCTGGTACTGGTATTCTCTTTATATAGCTCCACATTGATCTGGTACTGGTATTCCATTATATAGCTCCACATTGATCTGGTACTGGTATTCCATTACATAGCTCCACATTGATCTGGTATTGGTATTCCCTGTACATAGCTCCACATTGATCTGGTATTGGTACTCCTGTATATAGCTCCACATTGATCTGGTACTGGTATTCTCTTTATATAGCTCCACATTGATCTGGTACTGGTATTCCCTTTATATAGCTCCACATTGATCTGGTATTGGTATTCCCTGTACATAGCTCCACATTGATCTGGTATTGGTATTCCCTGTACATAGCTCCACATTGATCTGGTACTGGTATTCCCTGTACATAGCTCCACATTGATCTGGTATTGGTATTCCCTGTACATAGCTCCACATTGATCTGGTACTGGTATTCCCTGTACATAGCTCAACATTGATCTGGTATTGGTATTCCCTGTACATAGCTCCACATTGATCTGGTACTTGTATTCCCTTTATATAGCTCCACATTGATCTGGTATTGGTATTTCCTTTATATAGCTCCACATTGATCTGGTACTGGTATTCCCTGTACATAGCTCCACATTGATCTGGTATTGGTATTTCCTTTATATAGCTCCACATTGATCTGGTACTGGTATTCCCTGTACATAGCTCCACATTGATCTGGTATTGGTACTCCCTGTATATAGCTCCACATTGATCTGGTACTGGTATTCTCTTTATATAGCTCCACATTGATCTGGTTTTGGTATTCCCTGTATATAGCTCCACATTGATCTGGTACTGGTATTCCCTTTATATAGCTCCACATTGATCTGGTATTGGTATTTCCTTTATATAGCTTCACATTGATCTGGTATTGGTATTCCCTGTACATGGCTCCACATTGATCTGGTACTTGTATTCTCTTTATATAGCTCCACGTTGATCTGGTACTGGTATTCCCTTTATATAGCTCCACATTGATCTGGTATTGGTATTCCCTGTACTTAGCTCCATATTGATCTGGTATTGGTATTCCCTGTATATAGCTCCACATTGATCTGGTACTGGTATTCCCTGTACATAGCTCCACATTGATCTGGTATTGGTACTCCCTGTATATAGCTCCACATTGATCTGGTACTGGTATTCCCTGTACATAGCTCCACATTGATCTGGTACTGGTTCTCTGTGTATATAGCTCCACATTGATCTGGTACTGGTAATCTCTGTATATAGCTCCACATTGATCTGGTACTGGTAATCTCTGTATATAGCTCCACATTGATCTGGTACTTGTATTCCCTGTATATAGCTCCACATTGATCTGGTACTGGTACTCCCTCTACATAGCTCCACATTGATCTGGTTCTGGTAATCTCTGTATATAGTAGCACATTGATCTGGTACTGGTATTTCCTGTATATAGCTCCACATTGATCTGGTACTGGTATTCCCTTTATATAGCTCCACATTGATCTGGTGTTGGTACTCCCTGTATATAGCTCCACATTGATCTGGTACTGGTACTCCCTGTATATAGCTCCACATTGATCTGGTACTGGTATTCCCTTTATATAGCTCCACATTGATCTGGTATTGGTATTCCCTTTATATAGCTCCACATTGATCTGGTACTGGTATTCCCTTTATATAGCTCCACATTGATCTGGTGTTGGTACTCCCTGTATATAGCTCCACATTGATCTGGTACTGGTATTCTCTTTATATGGCTCCACATTGATCTGGTACTGGTATTTCCTGTATATAGCTCCACATTGATCTGGTATTGGTATTCCCTGTACATAGCTCCACATTGATCTGGTATTGGTATTCCCTGTATATAGCTCCACATTGATCTGGTACTGGTATTCCCTGTATATAGCTCCACATTGATCTGGTACTGGTATTCCCTTTATATAGCTCCACATTGATCTGGTATTGGTACTCCCTTTATATAGCTCCACATTGATCTGGTACTGGTATTCCCTTTATATAGCTCCACATTGATCTGGTATTGGTACTCCCTGTATATAGCTCCACATTGATCTGGTACTGGTATTCTCTTTATATAGCTCCACATTGATCTGGTACTGGTATTCCCTTTATATAGCTCCACATTGATCTGGTATTGGTATTCCCTGTACATAGCTCCACATTGATCTGGTATTGGTATTCCCTGTACATAGCTCCACATTGATCTGGTACTGGTATTCCCTGTACATAGCTCCACATTGATCTGGTATTGGTAATCTCTGTATATAGCTCCACATTGATCTGGTACTGGTAATCTCTGTATATAGCTCCACATTGATCTGGTACTTGTATTCCCTTTATATAGCTCCACATTGATCTGGTATTGGTATTTCCTTTATATAGCTCCACATTGATCTGGTACTTGTATTCCCTGTATATAGCTCCACATTGATCTGGTACTGGTACTCCCTCTACATAGCTCCACATTGATCTGGTACTGGTAATCTCTGTATATAGTAGCACATTGATCTGGTACTGGTATTTCCTGTATATAGCTCAACATTGATCTGGTACTGGTATTCCCTGTACATAGCTCCACATTGATCTGGTATTGGTACTCCCTGTATATAGCTCCACATTGATCTGGTACTGGTATTCCCTTTATATAGCTCCACATTGATCTGGTATTGGTATTCCCTGTATATAGCTCCACATTGATCTGGTACTGGTATTCCCTTTATATAGCTCCACATTGATCTGGTATTGGTATTCCCTTTTTATAGCTCCACATTGATCTGGTACTGGTATTCCCTTTATATAGCTCCACATTGATCTGGTGTTGGTACTCCCTGTATATAGCTCCACATTGATCTGGTACTGGTATTCTCTTTATATAGCTCCACATTGATCTGGTACTGGTATTCCCTGTATATAGCTCCACATTGATCTGGTATTGGTATTCCCTGTACATAGCTCCACATTGATCTGGTATTGGTATTCCCTGTATATAGCTCTACATTGATCTGGTACTGGTATTCCCTTTATATAGCTTCACATTGATCTGGTATTGGTATTCCCTTTATATAGCTCCACATTGATCTGGTACTGGTATTCCCTTTATATAGCTCCACATTGATCTGGTATTGGTATTCCCTTTATATAGCTCCACATTGATATGGTATTGGTAATCTCTGTATATAATCTCTGTATATACTGCATCATTTCACGGTTAAGTCTCCCCCCGGTGTTTTCGGAATGTTACAAATAACTTTTGATTAAATGGGTACAATGTGGCCTTACTATTACTGCATTGATTTAAAGAGACTGTTACATAAAATACATGTTCAAACACTTCCCTTCAACTCTAAATATGATATGAACACAAGCAGTAACTGTTAGATCAGTTTGAAACATCATTCATTGTTAACACTCTTACACGAGAATACACACACTGTAGTCCCTCTCTCCTTCTCTCACCCTCTCTTACATTCTCTCTCAATTCAATTTCAATTAAATCCATTTCAATTTAAGGGGCTTTACTGACATGGGAAACATGTTTACATTGAAAAAGCAAGTGAAATAGATAGTAAACGAAAGTTAAATAAACAATTAAAAATGAACAGTAAACATTAGACTCAGAAAAGTTCCAAAAGAGTAAATGCATTTCAATAGTCATTATGTCTATATACAGTGCCGCGAAAGTATTCGGCCCCCTTCAACTTTGCGACCTTTTGCCACATTTCAGGCTTCAAACATAAAGATATAAAACTGTATTTTTTTGTGAAGAATCAACAACAAGTGGGACACAATCATGAAGTGGAACGACATTTATTGGATATTTCAAACTTTTTTAACAAATCAAAAACTGAAAAATTGGGCGTGCAAAATTATTCAGCCCCTTTACTTTCAGTGCAGCAAACTCTCTCCAGAAGTTCAGTGAGGATCTCTGAATGATCCAATGTTGACCTAAATGACTAATGATGATAAATACAATCCACCTGTGTGTAATCAAGTCTCCGTATAAATGCACCTGCACTGTGATAGTCTCAGAGGTCCGTTAAAAGCGCAGAGAGCATCATGAAGAACGAGGAACACACCAGGCAGGTCCGAGATACTGTTGTGAAGAAGTTTAAAGGCGGATTTGGATACAAAAAGATTTCCCAAGTTTTAAACATCCCAAGGAGCACTGTGCAAGCGATATTATTGAAATGGAAGGAGTATCAGACCACTGCAAATCTACCAAGACCTGGCCGTCCCTCTAAACTTTCAGCTCATACAAGGAGAACACTGATCAGAGATGCAGCCAAGAGGCCCATGATCACTCTGGATGAACTGCAGAGATCTACAGCTGAGGTGGGAGACTCTGTCCATAGGACAACAATCTGTCGTATATTGCACAAATCTGGCCTTTATGGAAGAGTGGCAAGAAGAAAGCCATTTCTTAAAGATATCCATAAAAAGTGTTGTTTAAAGTTTGCCACAAGCCACCTGGGAGACACACCAAACATGTGGAAGAAGGTGCTCTGGTCAGATGAAACCAAAATTTAACTTTTTGTCAACAATGCAAAACGTTATGTTTGGCGTAAAAGCAACACAGCTCATCACCCTGAACACACCATCCCCACTGTCAAACATGGTGGTGGTGGCAGCATCATGGTTTGGGCCTGCTTTTCTTCAGCAGGGACAGGGAAGATGGTTACAATTGATGGGAAGATGGATGGAGCCAAATACAGGACCATTCTGGAAGAAAACCTGATGGAGTCTGCAAAAGACCTGCAACTGGGACGGAGATTTGTCTTCCAACAAGACAATGATCCAAAACATAAAGCAAAATCTACAATGGAATGGTTCAAAAATAAACATATCCAGGTGTTAGAATGGCCAAGTCAAAGTCCAGACCTGAATCCAATTGAGAATCTGTGGAAAGAACTGAAAACTGCTGTTCACAAATGCTCTCCATCCAACCTCACTGAGCTCGAGCTGTTTTGCAAGGAGGAATGGGAAAAATATCAGTCTCTCGATGTGCAAAACTGATAGAGACATACCCCAAGCGACTTACAGCTGTAATGGCAGCAAAAGGTGGCGCTACAAAGTATTAACTTAAGGGGGCTGAGTAATTTTGCACGCCCAATTTTTCAGTTTTTGATTTGTTAAAAAAGTTTGAAATATCCAATAAATGTCGTTCCACTTCATGATTGTGTCCCACTTCTTGTTGATTCTTCACAAAAAAATACAGTTTTATATCTTTATGTTTGAAGCCTGAAATGTGGCAAAAGGTCGCAAAGTTCAAGGGGGCCGAATACTTTCGCAAGGCACTGTACAGTGTTGTAACGATGTGCAAGTAGTTAAAGTACAAAAGGGAAAATAAATAAACAGAAATATGGGTTGTATTTACGATGGTGTTCTTGTGGCAACTGGTCACACATCTTTCTGCTGTGATGGCACACTGTGTTTCACCCAATAGATATGGGAGTTTATCAAAACTAGATTTCCCACAAATTCTTTGTGGTTCTGTGTAATCTGAGGGAAATATGTGTCTCTAATATGGTCATACATTTGGCAGGAGGTTAGGAAGTGCAGCTCACTTTCCACCTAATTTTGTGGACAGTGTGTACATAGCCTGTCTTCTGTTGAGAGACAAGTCTGCCTACAGTGGCCATTCTCAATAGCAAGGCTATGCTCACTGAGTCTGTACATAGTCAAAGCTTCCTTAATTTGGGTCAGTCACAGTGGTAAAATATTTTGCCACTGTGTACTCTCTGTTTGGGGCCAAATAGCATTCCAGTTTGCTCAGTTTTTTTGTTAATTCTTGCCGATGTGTCAAGTAATTATCTTTTAGTTTTCTCATGATTTGTTTGGGTCTAATTGTGTTGCTGTCCTGGGGCTCTGTGGGGTATGTTTGTGTTTGTGAACAGAGCCACAGGACCCGCTTGCCTAGGGGACTCTTCTCCAGGTTCATTTGTCTGTAGGTGATGAATTTGTTATGGAAGGTTTGGGAATCGCTTCCTTTTAGGTGGTTGTAGAACTGAACAGTTCTTTCGTGGATTTGGATAATTAGTGGCTATTGGCTTAATTCTGCTCTGCATGCATTATTTGGTGTTTTTACATTGTACACAGAGGATGTTTCTCTCTCTCTTTCTATCTCCTCTTTCTCTCCTTCTCTTTCTCTACCATGTCTCTCTCTCTATATCATTCTTTCTCTGTATCTCTCTCTTTCTCTCTGTATCTCTCCCTCTCTGTATCTCTCTCTTTCTCTATCTCTCTATTTCTCTGTATCTTTCTCTCTCTGTATATCTCTCTTTCTCTGTATCTCTCTTTCTCATTCTCTATCAGTCTCTCTCTCTTTCTCTCTCTCTCTCCTCTCTCTTTCTCCTTCTCTCGCTCCTCTCTCTTTTTCTCCTTCTCTCGCTCTCCTCTCTCTCTTTCTCTCCTCTTTCTCCTTCTCTCTCTCTCTCACCTGTGACGCTCAGTCTCTTTTCCCTCTCTCACCTCTCTCTCTCTCGCTCTCTCTATCTCTCTCCTCTCTCGCTCCTCTCTGTCATTATTCATTCAAGTATATTAGCAGTGTGTAGGTTAATATAATATGAGATTAAATATTTATCACCGTAGTGGGGTATATCACTCTTCCTCACACTACGAAAGGGGAGAGGACATGAGGACAGAACAGAGTGTAGCAGAGACATCCCACTGGGCACAGGCATCAATTCATCATTGAAATGATGTGGAAGCAACGTTGATTCAGCCAGTGTGTGCCCAGTGGGATACTTCTTAATCTAACTAAGTCATTGAGACAGGGCATTGAAGAGGGGCACTAACAGTAGTTTAAGGATATCCACCAGAATGCCAAGGGCCTTAAAACCCAGGGGTCTAGGGCCATCGATAAAAGACAGTACTGTGCAGCCGTCTTCATTGACCTTGCCAAGGCTTTCGACTCTGTCAATCACCATATTCTTATCGGCAGACTCAGTAGCCTCGGTTTTTCGGATGACTGCCTTGCCTGGTTCACCAATTACTTTGCAGACAGAGTTCAGTGTGTCAAATCGGAGGGCATGCTGTCCGGTCCTCTGGCAGTCTCTATGGGGGTGCCACAGGGTTCAATTCTCGGGCCGACTCTTTTCTCTGTATATATCAATGACGTTGCTCTTGCTGCGGGCGATTCCCTGATCCACCTCTACGCAGACGACACCATTCTATATACTTTCGGCCCGTCATTGGACACTGTGCTATCTAACCTCCAAACAAGCTTCAATGCCATACAACACTCCTTCCGTGGCCTCCAACTGCTCTTAAACGCTAGTAAAACCAAATGCATGCTTTTCAACCGATCGCTGCCTGCACCCGCATGCCCGACTAGCATCACCACCCTGGATGGTTCCGACCTTGAATATGTGGACATCTATAAGTACCTAGGTGTCTGGCTAGACTGCAAACTCTCCTTCCAGACTCATATCAAACATCTCCAATCGAAAATCAAATCAAGAGTCGGCTTTCTATTCCGCAACAAAGCCTCCTTCACTCACGCCGCCAAGCTTACCCTAGTAAAACTGACTATCCTTCCGATCCTCGACTTTGGCGATGTCATCTACAAAATGGCTTCCAACACTCTACTCAGCAAACTGGATGCAGTCTATCACAGTGCCATCCGTTTTGTCACTAAAGCACCTTATACCACCCACCACTGCGACCTGTATGCTCTGGTCGGCTGGCCCTCGTTACATATTCGTCGCCAGACCCACTGGCTCCAGGTCATCTACAAGTCCATGCTAGGTAAAGCTCCGCCTTATCTCAGTTCACTGGTCACGATGGCAACACCCATCCGTAGCACGCGCTCCAGCAGGTGTATCTCACTGATCATCCCTAAAGCCAACACCTCATTTGGCCGCCTTTCGTTCCAGTACTCTGCTGCCTGTGACTGGAACGAATTGCAAAAATCGCTGAAGTTGGAGACTTTTATCTCCCTCACCAACTTCAAACATCAGCTATCTGAGCAGCTAACCGATCGCTGCTGCTGTACATAGTCTATTGGTAAATAGCCCACCCATTTTCACCTACCTCATCCCCATACTGTTTTTATTTATTTACTTGCTCTTTTGCACACCAATATCTCTACCTGTACATGACCATCTGATCATTTATCACTCCAGTGTTAATCTGCAAAATTGTAATTATTCGCCTACCTCCTCATGCCTTTTGCACACATTGTATATAGACTCCCCCCTTTGTTTTCTACTGTGTTATTGACTTGTTAATTGTTTATTCCATGTGTAACTCTGTGTTGTCTGCTCACACTGCTATGCTTTATCTTGGCCAGGTCGCAGTTGCAAATGAGAACTTGTTCTCAACTGGCCTACCTGGTTAAATAAAGGTGAAATAAAAAAAAGAAAAAAGAAAAAAGAAACAGAAACCCTCAGGCTGACGTGACACTTTCTTCCATCTCAATGTCACATGCCTAGACATAGAATGACCAGCAAGGTACATTGATGACTTGAATGGGGATGCCTTTTACTAGTTAGCATGCCTACACGCCAGAGAAGGCTGGTAGTCAGGGTCGTGAACAGCGAGATGCCACTGGGCTTAACGGGGCAGCCTGCTTCCGTTCCCTCTCTGGCACTAAATGGTTATCTGTGATACCCGATGCTCCGGGGTGGCCTGGGGGTTAGGGGAGGTATCAATGCCATGCCTGTGATGAGCAGCTGTTTCCCCCTGCCTGCTTCTCCTGTGGCATACGAGAATGCCACAGGGACGTCATGGGAATTCCCAACTTTAAACTTGAAGCTCCCTGAGGCATTCCCAGCTTTAAACTTGAAGCTCCCTGAGGCATTCCCAGCTTTAAACTTGAAGCTCCCTGAGGCATTCCCAACTTTAAACTTGAAGCTCCCTGAGTCATTCCCAGCTTTAAACTTGAAGCTCCCTGAGGCATTCCCAGCTTTAAACTTGAAGCTCCCTGAGGCATTCCCAACTTTAAACTTGAAGCTCCCTGAGGAATTCCCAACTTTAAACTTGAAGCTCCCTGAGGCATTCCCAGCTTTAAACTTGAAGCTCCCTGAGGCATTCCCAGCTTTAAACTTGAAGCTCCCTGAGGCATTCCCAGCTTTAAACTTGAAGCTCCCTGAGGCATTCCCAGCTTTAAACTTGAAGCTCCCTGAGGCATTCCCAACTTTAAACTTGAAGCTCCCTGAGGCATTCCCAGCTTTAAACTTGAAGCTCCCTGAGGCATTCCCAGCTTTAAACTTGAAGCTCCCTGAGGAATTCCCAACTTTAAACTTGAAGCTCCCTGAGGCATTCCCAGCTTTAAACTTGAAGCTCCCTGAGGCATTCCCAGCTTTAAACTTGAAGCTCCCTGAGGCATTCCCAGCTTTAAACTTGAAGCTCCCTGAGGCATTCCCAGCTTTAAACTTGAAGCTCCCTGAGGCATTCCCAACTTTAAACTTGAAGCTCCCTGAGGCATTCCCAGCTTTAAACTTGAAGCTCCCTGAGGCATTCCCAGCTTTAAACTTGAAGCTCCCTGAGGCATTCCCAGCTTTAAACTTGAAGCTCCCTGAGGCATTCCCAGCTTTAAACTTGAAGCTCCCTGAGGCATTCCCAACTTTAAACTTGAAGCTCCCTGAGGCATTCCCAGCTTTAAACTTGAAGCTCCCTGAGGCATTCCCAGCTTTAAACTTGAAGCTCCCTGAGGCATTCCCAACTTTAAACTTGAAGCTCCCTGAGGCATTCCCAACTTTAAACTTGAAGCTCCTGAGGCATTCCCAGCTTTAAACTTGAAGCTCCCTGAGGCATTCCCAGCTTTAAACTTGAAGCTCCCTGAGGCATTCCCAGCTTTAAACTTGAAGCTCCCTGAGGCATTCCCAGCTTTAAACTTGAAGCTCCCTGAGGCATTCCCAGCTTTAAACTTGAAGCTCCCTGAGGCATTCCCAGCTTTAAACTTGAAGCTCCCTGAGGCATTCCCAGCTTTAAACTTGAAGCTCCCTGAGGCATTCCCAGCTTTAAACTTGAAGCTCCCTGAGGCATTCCCAGCTTTAAACTTGAAGCTCCCTGAGGCATTCCCAGCTTTAAACTTGAAGCTCCCTGAGGCATTCCCAGCTTTAAACTTGAAGCTCCCTGAGGCATTCCCAGCTTTAAACTTGAAAATTAGCAGAGAACTGACTGTAGAAATGTACTTGTAGAGTATATTCTGTATTAAAACAATAGGTCTACAAAGGAACTACATCAAAAAGGGTCATTTTGATGTATTCATATAAATTGTTTTAATGTTTAATAAATGAATGTTTAAAATTGTATTTCAGAATTGAGTGATGCTCCATATGTTAGAGCGTGCTATTAGGAATATAATGACACCAGGGTGTTGTCTGTATCGTGTAAGGTTCATAGGTCATAGGGTCTTACCGGAGGCAATTGTAGGTCTAAAAAGGGCCTAAAATTGCCACTTTAATCATGATATTCTCAAAACTGGTTTGTGTTACAAATGTAAAAAGCCTTTCAAACATTCTTCATCCCAATGATGTCTATGTGAGAATTGCAAGAACAATCTGAAGTACCAAAAATATTTTTGGAACTAACAGTTTAACAATTCAATGTACAGAAACAAACCGATCGCAGTAACAGTGTGTGTGAGTGTGTTTGTCATCTCCTCCCAGGGTTCAACTCCAACATCAACCTGCCAGGGAGAGATGAGCACCCAGGCTCCACCCCCTCCTCCCTGTCTCCACAGCTACAGGACAAGAACGCCAACAACCACGCCCCCCACCCACCAAGCCACACCCCCGTAGAGAATGGCAACCGGCTGTCTAATGGTAAGAGCCGAGGGAGGAGTTGGAGTCAGGTGAAGCGGTGAACGGTAGGATGTGAGGAGAAGGAGGAGGAGGAGGAGGAGGGAAGGATGAGAGGAGAACGATCCCAACGATTCCTTTGGTTCCTCCTCAGCTCCTGATCAGTGAGGAGTGAAACGACTGGGTGGGATTCCCTTCGATATGGTTCTGTCACCTACATTAGCCTATCAAGGTCACATCAGCAAGGTTACAGCAGTGATCACACAGGGACACGAAGGGGACAATTTGACAGATAGTGACACATTCACATTCACTCTACACATTCAAGTGCAAAAAAGTGTATTTTAATTCTGGCAGTATTTAAATCAAGCAGACCAGAGCTCCATTAAATGCTGATCCTTTCTGAGTAACCACTTCTCCCAAGAGGATGATCCCCTGGGCTGCTTGCTCTGCGGCTCACTAACAACATACAAACTAAAGACCATTCAAAAAACTGTTTCATTTCTAAAATCAAAAGCAAACAAATTGACTCCAAATTGAAAAACGGCTAACCTGAACAAAAATATAAACATGCAACAATTTCAAAGATTTTACTGAGTTACAGTTCATATAAGGAAATCAGTCAATTGAAATAAATAAATAAGTCTCTAATCTATGGATTTCACATGACTGGGAATACAGATATGCATCTGTTGGTCAGATAACTTATTTTTAAAAAGTAGGAGAGTAGATCAGAAAACCAGTCAGTATCTGGTGTGACCACCATTTGCCTCATGCAGCGTGACACAATCTCTTTCTCATATAGTTGATCAGGCTGTTGATTGTTGATTGTGGAATGTTGTCCGAAGTTGCTGGATATTGGCGGGAACTGGAACACGCTGTCGTACACGTCGATCAAGAGCATCCCAAACATGCTCAATGGGTGTCAGGTGAGTATACAGGCCATGGAAGAACTGGGACATTTTCAGCTTCCAGGAATTGTGTACAGATCCTTGCAACATGGGACTGTGCATTATCATGCTGAAACATGAGGTCATGGCGGCGGTTGAATGGCACGACGATGGGCCTCAGGATCTCATCACGGTATCTCTGTGCATTCAAATTGCCATTGATAAAATGCAATTGTGTTCGTTGTCCGTATCTTATATCTGCCCATACCATAACCCAACCGCCACCATGGGGCAGTCTGTTCACAACATAGACATCCGCAAACCGCTCTCCCACACAACGCCGAACATGTAGCCTGAGGTTGTGAGGCCGGTTGGACGTACTGCCAAATTCTCTAAAACAACATTGGAGGAGGCTTATGGTAGGGAAATTAACATTCAATTCTCTGGCAACAGCTCCGATGGACATTCCTGCAGTCAGCATTCCAATTGCACTCTCCCTCAAAACTTGAGATATCTGTGGCATTGTGTTGTGACAAAACTGCACTTTTTAGAGTGGCTTTTTATTGTGAAATGATCTTGCTGTTTAATCAGCTTCTTGATATGCCACATTTGTCATGTGGATGGATTACCGTGGCAAAGGAGAAATGCTCACTAACAAGAATGTAAACAAATTTGTGCACAACATTTTTGACAAAAAAGCTTTTTGTTTGAATGGGATAATTCTGGGATCTTTGATTTCAGCTCAGGAAACATGAGACACAACACTTTACATGTTGTGTTTCTATTGTTGTTCAGTGACAAACTAAATTCAATTACAAACTAAACGTGATTGTTATCTAAATCCAACATTTACATTGGCAGAATATCTCAGCCAAACTAGATGTAAATAGAAGAAAACCCCTCTCTGAATACAGACTGAACGACCACATCAGAGAACATGGAGTCTGATTTACAGGATGGAGAAACTGAGATTCACTTACTGTATTCCTGCCCAAAATATGGCAACATAAGGGAAACATACCCCCCGATTTGGAAGAAAACTGTATATACCAAACTTTGGACAAATCCTTGATGGACATAAACTCCCCATTCTTCTTGGAGGGGAGCAGCAGTCAACTAAGCTGGCAGCTAAATGTGTCACCCTGCACCACAACCAGAGAGAGAGATGGGATGGACTTCGTGGTTGTTGTGTTTTTGTTTTGTTTCTGCTCTCTTTAGGTTTGTTTCCTTAATTAATCATTTTGACTCATTTACTTTCTGTCTGGATTAACAGACATTTAATTTACACATTAAATAATACATCAACAAACATGTAATACACACATACACACACTCATACATGCAAACACACACTTATATAAATCCATTTGCACAAGTCTGTGTGCACACGCACACACACAAAAACGCACACACACACACGCACACTCACACACACACACACACACACACACACACACACACACACACACACACACACACACACACACACACACACACACACACACACACACACACACACTACTGACACCTGTATGCACACCGACATTCCATAGATGATGTCAATGTATCCCATTGTGCCTATTCAATGTTCTAGCACGCATTCACTGCATAATCTCATTCTACCGATATATACAGGATATACTGTAATTATCTTATTTTTATTTACAAAGTAAAATGCTTTTAAGATATAATATTAAAATTACTTTTTGCATTTACACATTTGATTTCTCAACATAAAAAACATATATACAGTGCCTTTAGAAACTATTCAGACCCTTGACATTTTCCACATTTTGACAAGTTACAGCCTTGTATTAAATATGTATTAAATATAGGTATTAAATATTAAATCAAGTAATGTATTAAAAATATTTTTCCTTATCAATCTATACACAATACCCTATAATGACAAAGAAATGACAAGTTTTTGTAATTCTTTTCGAATTAAAAAAAACAAAAAAAACAAAAATATGACATTAACATAAGTATTCAGACCCTTTACTCAGTACTTTCTTGAAGCACCTTTGGCAGCGACCACAGCCTCCAGTCTACTTGGATATGACGCTACAAGCTTGGCACACCTGTATTTGGAAACTTTCTCCCATCCCTCTCTACAGACCCTCTCAAGTTTTGTAAGGTTGGAGGGGGAATGTTGCTGAACAGCTATTTTCAGGTCTCTCCAGAGATCTTTGATCGGGTTTATGTCCGGGCTCTGGCTGGGCCACTCAAGGACATTCAGAGATCTTTGATCGGGTTTATGTCCGGGCTCTGGCTGGGCCACTCAAGGACATTCAGAGATCTTTGATCGGGTTTATGTCCGGGCTCTGGCTGGGCCACTCAAGGACATTCAGAGATCTTTGATCGGGTTCAAGTCTGGCTGGGCCACTCAAGGATGTCCAGAGACGTGTCCCGACGCCCGTCCTGGGTTGTCTTGGCTGTGTGCTTAGGGTTGATGTCCTGTTGGATGGTGAACCTTCGCCCCAGTCTGAGGTCCTGAGCTCTCTGGAGCAGGTCGGTACTTTGCTCCGTTCATCTTTGCCTCGATCCTGACTAGTCTCCCAGTCCCTGCCACTGACAAACATCCCCACAGTACGATGTTGCCAACACCATTCTTCACTGTAGGGATGGTGCCAGTTTCCTTCAGACGTGACGATTGGCATTCAGGCCATCTTGGTTTCATTAGAACAGAGAATCTTGTTTCTCATGGTCTGAGAGTCTTTAGATGCCTTTTGGAAAACTCAGGCTGTCATGTGCCTTTTACTGAGGAGTGGCTTCTTTCTGGCCACTCTACCATAAAGGCCTGATTAGTGGGGTGCTGCAGAGATGGTTGTCCTTCTGGAAGGTTCACAGAGAAACTCTAGAGCTCTGTCAGAGTGTCCATTGGGTCTTGGTCACCTCCCTGACCAAGGCCCTTCTCCCCCGATGGTTCAGTTTGGCAGCCAGCTCTAGCAAGAGTCTTGGTGGTTCCCACCTTCTTCCATTTAAGAATGATGGAGGCCACTGTGTTCTTGGGGACCTTCAATGCTGCAGAAAAGTGTTGGTACTCTTACCCAGATCTGTGCCTGGACACAATCCTGTCTCTGAGCTCTACAGACAATTCCTTCAACCTCATGGCTTGGTTTTTGCTCTGACATGCACTGTTAACTGTGGAACCTTATATATACAGGTTTGTGTCTTTCCACTTCATGTCCAATCAATTTACCACAGGTGGACTCCAATCAAATGTATTCATAAAGCCCTTTTTACATCAGCCAATGTCACAAAGTGCTATACAGAAACCCAGCCTAAAACCCCAAACAGCAAGGAATGCAGATGTAGAAGCACGGTGGATTGGAAAAACTCCCTAGAAAGGCAGGAACCTCTCTAGTAAACAATCTAGAGAGGAACAAGGCTCTGAGAGGTGGCCACATCTCAAGGATGATCAATGGAAACAGGATGCACCTGAGCTCAATTTTAAGTCTCATACCAAAGGGACTGAATACTAACAGGTTTCTGAAAATAACAGGTTTCTGTTTTGTATTTTTTAAATACATTTTAGAATAAGGCTGTTTTCCACAAAATGTGGAAAAAGTCAAGAAGTCTGAATACTTTCCAAAGGCACTGTATCCTGTCTACTTTCTCTAATCATCATCACTATTATCATTATTATTATAGTTATTATTATTATTTTCTGTTACTGTTGATGTATATCTCAATTTGCTTTAGCAACAGTGGCTTTGTCATTCATGCTAATAAGCCTGATTTGAATCTGAATATGTGAATACTGGGATATAAATAATGAGAGAAATAGACAGAATGAGAGACAGACAGACAGAGATGAAGAAAGGAGATAGATAAAGGACAATAGACAGGAGGTAATACATGATAGATAATAGACAGGAGGTAATACATGATAGATAATAGACAGGAGGTAATACATGATAGACAATAGACAGGAGGTAATACATGATAGACAATAGACAGGAGGTAATACATGATAGATAATAGACAGGAGGTAATACATGATAGACAATAGACAGGAGGTAATACATGATAGACAATAGACAGGAGGTAATACATGATAGATAATAGACAGGAGGTAATACATGATAGATAATAGACAGGAGGTAATACATGATAGACAATAGACAGGAGGTAATACATGATAGATAATTGACAGGAGGTAATACATTATAGATAAAAGACAATAGACAGGAGGCAATACATGATAGATAATAGACAGGAGGTAATACATGATAGATATAAGACAATAGATAGGAGGTAATACATGATAGATAATAGACAGGAGGTAATACATTATAGATAAAGGACAATAGACAGGATGTAATGCATGATAGATAATAGACAGGAGGTAATACATGACAGATACTAGACAATAGACATGAGGTGATACATGATAGATAATAGACAGGAGGTAATACATGATAGACAATAGACAGGAGGTAATACATGATAGATAATAGACAGGAGGTAATACATGATAGATAATAGATAGGAGGTAATAAATGATAGATAAAAGACAATAGACAGGAGGTAATAAATTATAGATAATAGACAATAGACAGGAGGCAATACATGATAGATAATAGACAGGATGTAATACATGATAGATAAAAGACAATAGATAGGAGGTAATAAATGATAGATAAAAGACAATAGACAGGATGTAATAAATTATAGATAATAGATAGGAGGTAATACATGATAGATAATAGACAGGATGTAATACATGATAGATATAAGACAATAGATAGGAGGTAATACATGATAGATAATAGACAGGAGGTAATACATGATAGACAATAGACAGGAGGTAATACATGATAGATAATAGACAGGAGGTAATACATGATAGATAAAGGACAATAGACAGGAGGTAATACATGATAGACAATAGACAGGAGGTAATACATGATAGATAATAGACAGGAGGTAATACATGATAGACAATAGACAGGAGGTAATACATGATAGACAATAGACAGGAGGTAATACATGATAGACAATAGATAGGAGGTAATACATGATAGATAATAGACAGGAGGTAATACATGATAGACAATAGACAGGAGGTAATACATGATAGACAATAGACAGGAGGTAATACATGATAGACAATAGATAGGAGGTAATACATGATAGATAATAGACAGGAGGTAATACATGATAGACAATAGACAGGAGGTAATACATGATAGATAATAGACAGGAGGTAATACATGATAGACAATAGACAGGAGGTAATACATGATAGATAATAGACAGGAGGTAATACATGATAGACAATAGACAGGAGGTAATACATGATAGACAATAGACAGGAGGTAATACATGATAGATAATAGACAGGAGGTAATACATGATAGACAATAGACAGGAGGTAATACATGATAGACAATAGACAGGATGTAATAAATTATAGATAATAGACAGGAGGTAATACATGATAGACAATAGACAGGAGGTAATACATGATAGACAATAGACAGGAGGTAATACATGATAGATAATAGACAGGAGGTAATACATGATAGATAATAGATAGGAGGTAATACATGATAGATAAAAGACAATAGACAGGAGGTAATAAATTATAGATAATAGACAGGATGTAATACATGATAGATAAAAGACAATAGACAGGAGGTAATAAATGATAGATAAAAGACAATAGACAGGAGGCAATACATGATAGATAATAGACAGGATGTAATACATGATAGATAAAAGACAATAGATAGGAGGTAATAAATGATAGATAAAAGACAATAGACAGGATGTAATAAATTATAGATAATAGATAGGAGGTAATACATGATAGATAATAGACAGGATGTAATACATGATAGATATAAGACAATAGATAGGAGGTAATACATGATAGATAATAGACAGGAGGTAATACATGATAGACAATAGACAGGAGGTAATACATGATAGACAATAGACAGGAGGTAATACATGATAGATAATAGACAGGAGGTAATACATGATAGACAATAGACAGGAGGTAATACATGATAGACAATAGACAGGAGGTAATACATGATAGACAATAGATAGGAGGTAATACATGATAGATAATAGACAGGAGGTAATACATGATAGACAATAGACAGGAGGTAATACATGATAGACAATAGACAGGAGGTAATACATGATAGACAATAGATAGGAGGTAATACATGATAGATAATAGACAGGAGGTAATACATGATAGACAATAGACAGGAGGTAATACATGATAGATAATAGACAGGAGGTAATACATGATAGACAATAGACAGGAGGTAATACATGATAGATAATAGACAGGAGGTAATACATGATAGACAATAGACAGGAGGTAATACATGATAGACAATAGACAGGAGGTAATACATGATAGATAATAGACAGGAGGTAATACATGATAGACAATAGACAGGAGGTAATACATGATAGACAATAGACAGGAGGTAATACATGATAGACAATAGATAGGAGGTAATACATGATAGATAATAGACAGGAGGTAATACATGATAGATAATAGACAGGAGGTAATACATGATAGATATAAGACAGGAGGTATTACATGATAGACAATAGACAGGAGGTAATACATGATAGATAATAGGCAGGAGGTAATAAATGATAGATAATAGGCAGGAGGTAATACATGACAGATAAAAGATAATAGACAGGAGGTAATAAATGATAGATAATAGGCAGGAGGTAATACATGATAGATAATAGACAGGAGGTAATACATGATAGATAATAGACAGGAGGTATTACATGATAGACAATAGACAGGAGGTAATACATGATAGATAATAGGCAGGAGGTAATAAATGATAGATAATAGACAGGAGGTAATACATGATAGATAATAGACAGGAGGTAATAAATTATAGATAATAGACAGGAGGTAATAAATGATAGATAAAAGACAATAGACAGGAGGTAATAAATGATAGATAAAAGACAATAGACAGGAGGCAATACATGATAGATAATAGACAGGATGTAATACATGATAGATAAAAGACAATAGATAGGAGGTAATAAATGATAGATAAAAGACAATAGACAGGATGTAATAAATTATAGATAATAGATAGGAGGTAATACATGATAGATAATAGACAGGATGTAATACATGATAGATATAAGACAATAGATAGGAGGTAATACATGATAGATAATAGACAGGAGGTAATACATGATAGACAATAGACAGGAGGTAATACATGATAGACAATAGACAGGAGGTAATACATGATAGATAATAGACAGGAGGTAATACATGATAGACAATAGACAGGAGGTAATACATGATAGACAATAGACAGGAGGTAATACATGATAGACAATAGATAGGAGGTAATACATGATAGATAATAGACAGGAGGTAATACATGATAGACAATAGACAGGAGGTAATACATGATAGACAATAGACAGGAGGTAATACATGATAGACAATAGATAGGAGGTAATACATGATAGATAATAGACAGGAGGTAATACATGATAGACAATAGACAGGAGGTAATACATGATAGATAATAGACAGGAGGTAATACATGATAGACAATAGACAGGAGGTAATACATGATAGATAATAGACAGGAGGTAATACATGATAGACAATAGACAGGAGGTAATACATGATAGACAATAGACAGGAGGTAATACATGATAGATAATAGACAGGAGGTAATACATGATAGACAATAGACAGGAGGTAATACATGATAGACAATAGACAGGAGGTAATACATGATAGACAATAGATAGGAGGTAATACATGATAGATAATAGACAGGAGGTAATACATGATAGATAATAGACAGGAGGTAATACATGATAGATATAAGACAGGAGGTATTACATGATAGACAATAGACAGGAGGTAATACATGATAGATAATAGGCAGGAGGTAATAAATGATAGATAATAGGCAGGAGGTAATACATGACAGATAAAAGATAATAGACAGGAGGTAATAAATGATAGATAATAGGCAGGAGGTAATACATGATAGATAATAGACAGGAGGTAATACATGATAGATAATAGACAGGAGGTATTACATGATAGACAATAGACAGGAGGTAATACATGATAGATAATAGGCAGGAGGTAATAAATGATAGATAATAGGCAGGAGGTAATACATGACAGATAAAAGATAATAGACAGGAGGTAATAAATGATAGATAATAGGCAGGAGGTAATACATGGTAGATAAAAGGCAAGAGGTATTTCAGGAGGTATTAAATGAAAAATAGGAGGTAATAAAGGAGGTAATGAATGATAGATAAAAGACAATAGACAGGAGGTAATACATGATAGATAATAGGCAGGAGGTATTACATGATAGATAATAGACAGGAGTTAATAAATGATAGATAAAAGTCAATAGGCAGGAGGTATTACATGATAGATAAAAGATAACAGACAGGAGGTAATAAATGATAGATAATAGGCAGGAGGTAATACATGGTAGATAATAGGCAGGAGGTATTACATGATAGATAAAAGATAATAGACAGGAGGTAATACATGGTAGATACTAGGCAGGAGCTAATACATGATAGATAAAAGGCAGGAGGTAATAAAGGAGGTATTAAATGAAAAATAGAAGGTAATAAAGGAGGTAATAAATGATAGATAAAAGACAATAGACAGGAGGTAATACATGATAGATAATAGACAGGAGGTAATACATGATAGACAATAGACAGGAGGTAATACATGATAGATAATTGACAGGAGTTAATAAATGATAGATAAAAGACAATAGACAGGAGGTAATACATGATAGATAAAAGACAATAGACAGGAGGTAATACATGATAGACAATAGACAGGAGTAATATATAATAGATACAAGACAATAGACAGGAGTTAATACATGATAAAAGACACTAGATAGGAGTAATATATGATAGATAACACATGATTTGATCCAGAAGCTGAGTGGGATTCCAGTATTACAGTGAAAGGGTGGAAGTGACAGAGTACTCTCCTCTCCTCCACTGCAATGCTGTTTCCTCCCTCAGGTACTCTGTCTATCCCATCTCTCCACTTCTGTCTTTCATAGTGGCTTCACTGACTGATGGCTTTCTCTCGTGTGTGTGTGTGTGTGTGTATATTTTTAACTTAATTTTTTTAATATTATTTTTTTCAGGTTCAATGGAAGATGAGGGTCACATCAAGTCAAACTCCTCCAGCTCATCGTCTCTGCACAGACATATGGACAGACATCACACCCAGGTAAACACACACACAATCTCCTCCTTACTGTGCTGATGGTTAGAGTAGCCCTGTCCCTCTGTTGTGTAAACTCGTTTCGATCAGGTTGCCCAACATCCCCTTTTTAAACACAGAAGTCTTTTCAGGGTTTTCTCTCTGTGAATATGCTGCCATTTTAGCTCTGCTCCTTTTATTTTGGCGGGTGACACACACACTCGGGATTTGTGTTTGGCATGCTCCTCTGTTTTGGGTGTTGTTGTGTTTTCAGTAGGACTAACAGTGCTGGTATTGAGCCTTTCATTTCAATTGTGACGTGAGCTTCTCCTAGTTCACAAGACACTCAATGCTTGTGGTCTATGGTTACAGGATTGGATTTAATGCCCCCCACACACCTATACACACACTCACACACAGAGATGGATCAAGCAGAAACCATGAATCGTCTTGACAGACCGAGAGTACATCTCTGTTGATAAACACACACACCTGCGCTCTGAGCTTTAATAATTCAAACAGGGCATGAAATATTCACCAGGACAGAATCACTCTTTCTCCTAGAGACGCAACACCAATAACACCTCGGCAGCAAACGAGATAAAAGCCTACACCCTGATACCAGATCCTGGACAAACTCTCTCCTCTACCACCATAACTCTCCCTAACCATTTCTCTCAACCTGGACTGAGGGGTAGACGTAACATAGTAAATGTAAATCTGGTACACTCCATTTAGTATGATATGTTACGTTTCGTATGGTATGTATTAATTTGTGGATGTCCATCATTCATTTCATATGATATGTTATGAATTACAATTCGCATGATACATTATGAATTGCAATTCGTACAATATGTTATGAATTTGCTAAACATGTAATATGTTACAATTCCAATTTATTGTGGCTAGTGTTAGCTAGGTGGTTAGGTGGATAATGCTAACTTTAGCTAGGTGGCTAACGTTAGCTAGGTTAGGGGTTAGAGTTAGGAGAAGGCTTAGCTAACATGCTAAATAGTTGCAAAATACAGTGCCTTGCAAAAGTATTCAACCCCCTTGGTGTTTTTCCTATTTTGTTGCATTACAACCTGTAATTTAAATGGATTTTTATTTAGATTTCATGTAATGGACATACATTAAATAGTCCAAATTGGTGAAGTAAAAAAAAAAAAAAAAAAGTTGTTTAAAATATTATTTTTTTAAATTAAGAACTGAAAAGGGGTGCGTGCATATGTATTCCAAATCAAATCAAAGTTTATTTGTCACGTGCACCGAATACAACAGGTGTAAACCTTGCAGTGAAATGCTTACTGTGTGTGTGTGTGTGTGTGTGTGTGTGTGTGTGTGTGTGTGTGTGTGTGTGTGTGTGTGTGTGTGTGTGTGTGTGTGTGTGTGTGTGTGTGTGTGTGTGTGTGTGTGTGTGTGTGTGTGTGTAGGTAAGTAAAGAAATAAAACAACAGTAAAAAGACATTTGAAAAAGGAGTAGCAAGGCTATATACAGCACCTGTTAGTCAGGCTTATAGAGGTAGTATGTACATGTAGGTATCGTTAAAGTGACTGTGCATATATGATGAACAGAGAGTAGCAGAAGCGTAAAAGAGGGGTTGGCGGGTGGGTGGCGGGACACAATGCACATAGCCCGGTTAGCCAATGTGCGGGAGCACTGGTTGGTCTGGCCAATTTAGGTAGTATGTACATGAATGTATAGTTAAAGTGACTATCCATATAAGATAAACATAGAGTAGCAGCAGCGTAAAACAGGGGTTGGGGGGGACACAATGCAAATAGTCTGGGTAACCATTTGGTTAACTGTTCGGGAGTCTTATGGCTTGGAGAAACTGTGGAGAAGCCTTTTTGTCCTAGACTTGGCACTCCGGTACCGCTTGCCATGAGGTAGTAGAGAGAACAGTCTATGACTGGGGTGGCCGAGGTCTTTGACAATTTTTATGGCCTTCCTATGACACCGCCTGGTGTAGAGGTCAGGATGCTCTTGATGTTGCAGCTATAGAACCTTTTGAGGATCAAATCAAATCAAATGTATTTATATAGCCTTTCGTACATCAGCTGATATCTCAAAGTGCTGTACAGAAACCCAGCCTAAAACCCCAAACGGCAAGCAATGCAGGTGTAGAAGCACGGATCTCAGGACCCATGCCAAATATTTTTAGTTTCCTGAGGGGGAATAGGCTTTGTCGTGCCCTCTTCACTACTGTC
Source organism: Oncorhynchus tshawytscha (assembly GCF_018296145.1). Lineage (NCBI taxonomy): Eukaryota > Metazoa > Chordata > Actinopteri > Salmoniformes > Salmonidae > Oncorhynchus > Oncorhynchus tshawytscha. The sequence goes on from NC_056431.1 coordinate 64,412,100, forward strand.
TTGGTGTGTTTGGACCAATCTAGTTTGTTGTTGATGTGGACACCAAGGAATTTGAAGCTCTCAACCTGCTGCACTACAGCCCCGTCGATGAGAATGGGGACGTGCTCGGTGCTCCTTTTCCAATAGTCCACAATCATCTCTTTAGTCTTGGTTACATTGAGGGATAGGTTGTTATTCTGGCACGACCCGGCCATGTCTCTGACCTCCTCCCTATAGGCTGTCTCATCGTTGTCGGTGATCAGGCCTACCACTGTTGTGTCGTCAGCAAACTTAGTGATGGTGTTGGAGTCGTGCCTGGCCATGCAGTCGTGGGTGAACAGGGAGTATAGGAGGGGACTGAGCACGCACCCCTGGGGAGCTCCAGTGTTGAGGATCAGCGTGGCAGATGTCTTGCTACCTACCCTCACCACCTGGGGGCGGCCTGTCAGGAAGTCCAGGATCCAGTTGCAGAGGGAGGTGTTTAGTCCCAGGATCCTTAGCTTGGTGATGAGCTTTGAGGGTACTATGGTGTTGAACGCTGAGCTGTAGTCAATGAACAACATTCTCACATAGGTGCTCCTTTTGTTTAGGTGGGAAAGGGCAGTGTGGAGTGCAATACAGATTGCATCATCTGTGGATCTGTTTGGGCGGTATGCAAATTGGAGTGGGTCTAGGGTTTCTGGGATAATGGTGTTGATGTGAGCCATTACCAGCCTTTCAAAGCGCTTCATGGCTACGAACGTGAGTGCTACGGGTCTGTAGTCATTTAGGCAGGTTGCCTTTGTGTTCTTGGGCACAGGGACTATCGTGGTCTGCTTGAAGCATGTTGGTATTACAGACTCAATCAGGGACATGTTGAAAATGTCAGTGAAGACACCTGCCAGTTGGTCAGCACATGCCCGGAGCACAACATCCTGGTAATCTGTCTGGCAGCCTTGTGTATGTTGACCTGTTTAAAGGTCTTACTCATGTCGGCTATGGAGAGCGTGATCACACAGTCATCCGGAACAGCTGATGCTCTCATGCATGCCTCAGTGTTGCTTGCCTCGAATCGAGCATAGAAGTGATTTAGCTCGTCTGGTAGGCTCGTGTCACTGGGCAGCTCGCGGCTGTGCTTCCCTTTGTAGTCTATAATAGTTTGCAAGCTCTGCCACATCCAGACGAGCGTTGGAGCCGGTTTAGTATGATTCAATCTTAGCCCTGTATTGACGCTTTGCCTGTTTGATGGTTCGTCGCAGGGCAGAGTGGGATTTCTTGTAAGCTTCCGGGTTAGAGTCCTGCACCTTGAAAGCGGCAGCTCTACCCTTTAGCTCAGTGCGAATGTTGCCTGTAATCCATGGCTTCTGGTTGAGGTATGTACGTACAGTCACTGTGGGGACGACGTCCTCAATACACTTATTGATAAAGCCAGTGACTGATGTGGTGTATTCCTCAATGTCATCGGAAGAATCCCGGAATATGTTCCAGTCTGTGATAGCAAAGCAGTCCTGTAGTTTAACTTTCTGTTTTATGTAACCATACCAAACGTAATATATCATACCAATTTGAGAGTCCCAGATTTATGTTTACTATGTTACGTCTACTCTATGAGAACAGGCTGTTTCTCTAAACCAACACACACACACACACACACCACCACAAACTAGTGGAGGACCCATGTCAAGGCTAAGAGATGTTGATGACCATGTAAACCAGAGTTTTCCTGGTCTGGATACATGTTTAGCAAATATTCCTGGCTCCACATAACCCTCAGCTCTGTAACTGTCCTCTTCCATTGACTTCTCCCATAGCCACTGTCAAATCCATTGGCTGGTGTAGAGCAGGCCTCAAGTCATAATGACAACAGGAACATATTAATTTAATAGTATGGTCAAAGCAGGAATCAGGACAGGATATTTGCTCTTTTGTCTGATTTCCTTTGACATTACCCGTCTCAAACTGTCCTGGTCAGAAGATTACAGGATGCATCCGCTCCTCATTGATCCACATTGTTAAAACACAATTAAAATCCTTCTACATAATTATTGATTGGATCTGATAGGGATTGAGATGTGAGTCAAGACGAGGTGCATGTAGCAATGAAGCGAACAAGAACTTCCTAGCGGCATTCTGACCGGCTCAGGGCACAGTATTCCCATTAGATTCCCATGAACGCTGAGGAGGTACATGGTGTTCCCGTTCCCTGGGTTAGCTAATGGAGAATCCATGCTATATCCATTACAGAGACATACACAGAGCTAATGTTCCTGAAAAGGCCGGAATGCCCCCTGTCTTGTGTAAGAGAGGGTTGTGAGTTTTGTCTGGCTGAGACACACAGAGGCGATCACGGAGTAGGAGCTTCTTAGTGTGTAGTGTAAAATGCTGATGTTCCAGCACATTCTGACAGGTCTAGCTATTCTTACTCTGGCTTACAACAGCCCCTGACAGAGTAGCACTCTCTAGACAGGTTCATTCTGAACCAGTCCTCTCTTTCACTTTCTATAAAGATGTGCTCTCTCCTTCTCCAAATGTTTAACTTGTCTATCTGACATGGTATAATGTGGAGAAGGCATTCCCTTTTGTTTGACTGTGCCAGCGATGGCATATCTTAGGCTACAGAATCCACTGAAGCATTCCATGACACCGACATTTAATATTCAAAGAATACGGTATGCATTCAGCATATGTCAGGTTTCATACAGTGCTTATTGCTCAAACTGTATGTCCTTAATGGTTCTTTGACCCCATTGACTCTGGAGTGTATTTGTATATCTCTCTCTCTCTCTTTCTCTCCCTCTCTTTATCATCTTCCAGAGGGGTCATCTCAACTTCTCACCCTTCGGTGCAGGGGCTGCGCTCTAAGGCAGGGGGCGCTGGGAGCACCCCTCACGTTTAGGGACGAGGTGAGTGTCGTCATCCGTATCGTACCCTACCTCGCTGCTCTCCCTTCCTCTCCTTTCAGCACTTCCTCTTCCTGTTGTATCCTTCTTGTATCCTGTCACCCTGCTCCCAAGTAAAGTTGCCCGTAACCACAGATCTAGGATCAGATTATCATCCCTGTAACCCTAACCTTAACCATTAGGAGGGGATATGCGAGTATAAGGGGCAACCTCATCCTACTCTGTTCCACTCATTGCTCAAAAAGGAAACTGCAGTTCTGGGTTTGACTCTGAGCTTGACTCTCTGGTCTGACATTCAGCTAGGTTGTGTGTCAAACTCATTCCACAGAGGGCCGAGTGTCTGCAGGTTTTTGCTCCTCCCTTGGACTTGATTGATGAATGAAGTTCACTGGTTAGTAAGATACTCCCTCACCTGGTTGTCTACATCTTAATTCAAAGGAAAATCCAAAAGCCAGCAGACTCTAGAGCCTCCATGGAATGAGTTTGACACCGGGGGGGGGGGGTGGTAGTGATCCCCAGTTAAACCCCTAACACTCAGTCACTTATGTTGAGCTGAAAGGATTGTACAGGTTTACGCAAACCTCCACCAAGCCTATAGGAGGGAAAGCTAAACCAATTACTGTATTGTTCATTCCACAAAATGCCAACGGAGGACGTTATAAGTTATGTTTTAGGGCATGAATTGGAGAAGGAAGTGTGTATAGTCAGGTGGGAAGATGAGTTAGGTAGTGAAGGTCACACATGCAGAGTAGAGAAGTGTGTATAGTCAGGTGGGAAGATGAGTTAGGTAGTGAAGGTCACACATGCAGAGTAGAGAAGTGTGTATAGTCAGGTGGAAAGATGAGTTAGGTAGTGAAGGTCACACATGCAGAGTAGAGAAGTGTGTATAGTCAGGTGGAAAGATGAGTTAGAGTTAGGTAGTGAAGGTCACACATGCAGAGTAGAGAAGTGTGCATAGAAATGGTCCGTAGTGACTAAAGTGTATAGGGAAAATCAGGCCAGTGAGAGAGTTAATGGTATAAATACTCAGAGTTGGTGAGGTGGAGATAAATACCTAACGTTAAGGAAAGTTTACATGAGGTAGCATGTCAGTGAGTGGTTCTATCCTATAGAGCAGCTCAGTGAGAGGTGGCGGAGTTAAAACTTCTTACGGCTGGGGGTTCCGCTCGACAACATTCCGCTGAAAATATTTTTTAGAAATATGTAACTCTCATACATTCACAAGTGCAATACACCAAGTTAAAGGTAAACTTCTTGTTAATCTACCCATCGTGTCCGATTTCAAAAAGGCTTTAGAGCGAAAGCACACCATATGATTATGTTAGGTCAGAGCCTAGTCACAAACACACACACAGCCATTTTCCAGCCAAAGAGAGGAGTAACAAAAAGCCGAAATAGAGATAAAATGAATCACTAACCTTTGATGATCTTTATCAGATGGCACTCATAGGACTTCATGTTACACAATACATGTATGTTTTGTTCGTTAAAGTTCATATTCATGTCCAAAAATCTAGTTTACATTGGCGCTTTATGGTCAGTAATGTTGTGCCTCGAAAACATCTGGTGAATTTTCAGAGAGCCGAAGAAAATTAACAATAATGACAAATGGTTTGATGAAGAATGCAAAAATCTAAGAAAGAAATTGAGAAACCTGTCCAACCAAAAACATAGAGACCCGGAAAACCTGAGTCTACGCCTTCACTATGGTGAATCACTAAAACAATACAGAAATACACTACGGAAAAAGAAGGAACAGCATGTCAGAAATCAGCTCAATGCAATTGAAGAATCCATAGACTCTAACCACTTCTGGGAAAATTGGAAAACACTAAACAAACAACAACACGAAGAATTATCTATCCAAAATGGAGATGTATGGGTAAACCACTTCTCCAATCTCTTTGGCTCTATAACAAAGAATAAAGAGCAAAAACATATACATGATCAAATACAGATCTTAGAATCAACTATTAAAGACTACCAGAACCCACTGGATTCTCCAATTACCTTGAACGAGTTACAGGACAAAATAAAAACCCTCCAACCCAAAAAGGCCTGTGGTGTTGATGGTATCCTCAATGAAATGATCAAATATACAGACAACAAATTCCAATTGGCTATACTAAAACTCTTTAACATCATACTTAGCTCTGGCATCTTCCCCAATATTTGGAACCAAGGACTGATCACCCCAATCCACAAAAGTGGAGACAAATTTGACCCCAATAACTACCGTGGAATATGTGTCAACAGTAACCTTGGGAAAATCCTCTGCATTATTATTAACAGCAGACTCGTACATTTCCTCAATGAAAACAATGTACTGAGCAAATGTCAAATTGGCTTTTTACCAAATTACCGTACAACAGACCATGTATTCACCCTGCACACCCTAATTGACAATCAAACAAACCAAAACAAAGGCAAAGTCTTCTCATGCTTTGTTGATTTCAAAAAAGCCTTCGACTCAATCTGGCATGAGGGTCTGCTATACAAACTGATGGAAAGTGGTGTTGGGGGTAAAACATACGACATTATAAAATCCATGTACACAAACAACAAGTGTGCGGTTAAAATTGGCAAAAAACACACACATTTCTTCACACAGGGTCGTGGGGTTAGACAGGGATGCAGCTTAAGCCCCACCCTCTTCAACATATATATCAACGAATTGGCGAGGGCACTAGAAAAGTCTGCAGCACCCGGCCTCCCCCTGCTAGAATCCAAGTCAAATATCTGCTGTTTGCTGATGATCTGGTGCTTCTGTCACCAACCAAGGAGGGCCTACAGCAGCACCTAGATCTTATGCACAGATTCTGTCAGACCTGGGCCCTGACAGTAAATCTCAGTAAGACCAAAATAATGGTGTTCCAAAAAGGTCCAGTCACCAGGACCACAAATACAAATTCCATCTAGACACTGTTGCCCTAGAGCACACAAAAACTATACATACCTTGGCCTAAACATCAGCACCACAGGTAACTTCCACAAAGCTGTGAACGATCTGAGAGACAAGGCAAGAAGGGCATTCTATGCCATCAAAAGAAACATAAATTTCAACATACCAATTAGGATCTGGCTAAAAATACTTGAATCAGTCATAGAGCCCATTGCCCTTTATGGTTGTGAGGTCTGGGGTCCGCTCACCAACCAAGACTTCACAAAATGGGACAAACACCAAATTGAGACTCTGCACGCAGAATTCTGCAAAAATATCCTCCGTGTACAACGTAGAACACCAAATAATGCATGCAGAGCAGAATTAGGCCGATACCCACTAATTATCAAAATCCAGAAAAGAGCTGTTAAATTCTACAACCACCTAAAAGGAAGCGATTCACAAACCTTCCATAACAAAGCCATCACCTACAGAGAGATGAACCTGGAGAAGAGTCCCCTAAGCAAGCTGGTCCTGGGGCTCTGTTCACAAACACAAACACACACTACAGAGCCCCAGGACAGCAGCACAATTAGACCCAACCAAATTATGAGAAAACAAAAAGATAACTACTTAACACATTGGAAAGAATTAACAAAAAAACAGAGCAAACTAGAATGCTATTTGGCCCTACACAGAGAGTACACAGCGGCAGAATACCTGACCACTGTGACTGACCCAAAATTAAGGAAAGCCTTGACTATGTACAGACTCAGTGAGCATAGCCTTGCTATTGAGAAAGGCCGCCGTAGGCAGACATGGCTCTCAAGAGAAGACAGGCTATGTGCTCACTGCCCACAAAATGAGGTGGAAACTGAGCTGCACTTCCTAACCTCCTGCCCAATGTATGACCATATTAGAGAGACATATTTCCCTCAGATTACACAGATCCACAAAGAATTTGAAAACAAATCCAATTTTGAAAAACTCCCATATCTACTGGGTGAAATTCCACAGTGTGCCATCACAGCAGCAAGATTTGTGACCTGTTGCCACGAGAAAAGGGCAACCAGTGAAGAACAAACACCATTGTAAATACAACCCATATTTATGCTTATTTATTTTATCTTGTGTCCTTTAGCCATTTGTACATTGTTAGAACACTGTATATATATATAATATGACATTTGTAATGTCTTTACTGTTTTGAAACTTCTGTATGTGTAATGTTTACTGTTAATTTTTGTTGTTTTTCACTTTATATATTCACTTTGTATGTTGTCTACCTCACTTGCTTTGGCAATGTTAACACATGTTTCCCATGCCAATAAAGCCCTTGAATTGAATTGAATTGAGCCACATCAATTTACAGAAATACTCATAATAAACTTTGATAAAAGCTACACAACTATTATGCACAGACTTATAGATATACTTCTCTTTAATGCAACCACTGTGTCAGATTTCAAAAAAGCTTTACGGAAAAAGCAAACCATGCAATAATCTGATTACGGAGCTCAAACACAAAAACAAGCTATGCAGATTCCCCGCCATGTTGTGGAGTCAGTAAAAGTCAGAAATAGCATTATAAATATTCACTTACCTTTGATGATCTTCATCAGAATGCATTCCCAGGAATCCCAGTTCCACAATGAATGTTTGTTTTGTTCAATAAAGTCCATAATGGTGAACAAATCCAAACTCACAAGGCGCGGGCAAGTCCAGGCGAAATTTCAGACGAAAAGTTTAAAAAGTCATATCACAGTTCGTAGAAACATGTCAAATGAAGTATAGAATCAATCTTTAGGATATTTTTAACATAAATCTTCAGTAATGTTCCAACTGGAGAATTCCGTTGTCTTTAGAATTGCAATGGAACGCAGTTTGCTCTCACGTGTGCGCGCGTGATCAGCTCTTGGCACTCTGGCAGGCCTCTGGTTGAATCAGCTCTCATTTGCCCCCACTTCACAGTAGAACCCTCAAATAACGTTCTAAAGACTGTTGACATCTAGCCGAAGCCTTAGGAAGTGCAATATGACCCCATAGACACTATATATTTGATAGGCAATGAGTTGAAATACTACAAATCTCAGATTTCCCACTTCCTGGTTGGATTTTTCTCAGGTTTTCACCTGCCATATGAGTTCTGTTTTACTCACAGACATCATTCAAACAGTTTTAGAAACGTTAGAGTGGTTTCTATCCAATACCACTAATAATATGCATATATTATATAGTACAACTTGAGTAGCAGTAGGTTTACTCTGGGCAAGCTTTTCATCAGAATGTGAAAATGCTGCCCCCTATCCCAAACAGGTTTTAATCATCTAAGTGTGTAAACCAATATGCTGTATGGATCATTGAAGTGACCCCTTGGCTAACCCTTGTATAAGTAGCCTAGGGAGCGAGGAAAGGTGGGCTCTGCGTCCACATAATCATCACCTCAGTAAATATGTGGACAGGCCCCACTCAAAGATGGACATTTTTGGAGAACGTTAATCGCATATTTGAAGAACGTTAATCGCATGTTTGGAGAAGGTTAATAGCATGTTTGGAGAATTTTAATCACGTTTGAGTGCAGTCCTTGGTTCTCAGCTTCTCTGTCGGACATCCTTGGCTGAGGGATGCCCTTGGAGGTTGTTCTTGCACCACACACACACATGCTATGCATGCAACACACACACACAACACACAGACACACACAAGCACACACACACACACACACTCATTCACAAAAGTGTGCTAAAGGTGGGTGTAAATTCTTCTCCATGTCAATAATCTTCTCAAACGAAAGACAGATGCAGTTTTTTCTCCATTCAGATGATGTGGATGCTACGCTACAGGACAGTCCCTACAGTCCCTGTGCCCAAGGAAGAGAAGGTAACCTTTCTAAATGATTACCTCCCCGTAGCACTCACATCAGTAGCCATGAAGTGCTTTGAAAGGCTGGTCATGGCTCACATCAACAGCATCCTCCCGGATACCCTAGACTCACTCCAATTCGTATACCGCCCCAACAGATCCACAGATGACACAATCTCAATCGCACTTCACACTGCCCTTTCCCACTTGGACAAAAGGAACACCTATGAGAGAATACTGTTCATTGATTACAGCTCAGCGTTCAACACCATAGTGCCCATGAAGCTCATCACTAAGCTAAGGATCTTGGGACTAAACACCTCCGTCTGAAACTGGATCCTGGACTTTTGACGGGCCGCCCCCAGGTGGTAAGAGTAGGCAACAACACGTCTGCCATGCTGATCCTCAACACTGGGGCCCCTCAGGGGTATGTACTTGGTCCCCTCCTGTAGTCCCTGTTCACCAACAACTGCGTGGCCAAACACGACTCCAACACCATTATTAAGTTTGCTGATGACACAACAGTGGTAGGCCTGACCACTGACAACAATGAGACAGCCTATAGGAAGGAGGTCAGAGGACTGGCAGTGTGGTGCCAGGACAACAACATCTCCCTCAATGTGAGCAAGACAAAGGACCTGATCGTGGACTACAGGAAAGGCAGGCCGAACAGGCCCCTATTAACATCAACAGGGCTGTAGTGGAGCGGGTTGGTGTCCACATCACCAACCATCTATCATGGTCCAAACACACCAAGAGAGTCGTGAAGAGGGCACAACAAAACATTTTCCCCCTCAGGAGACTGAAAAGATTTGTCATAGGTCCCCAGATCCTCAAAAAGTTATATAGCTGCACCATCGAAGAGCATCTTGACCGGATGCATCACCGTCTGGTATGACAACTGCTCGGAATCTGACCGTAAGGCACTACAGAGGCTAGTGTGTACGGCCCAGTACATCACTGGGGCCAAGTTTCCTGCCATCCAGGACCTATATAATAGGCAGTGTCAGAGGAAAGCCCATAAAATTGTCAGAGACTCCAGTCACCCAAGTCATAGACTGTTTTCTCTGCTACCGCACGGCAAACGGTACCGGAGCGCCAAGTCTAGGACCAATAGGCTCCTTAACAGCTTCTACCGCCAAGCCATAAGACTGCTGAACAATTAATCAAATGTCCTCCAGACTATTACATTGACCCCTCTTCTTGAACTGTGGGTCAGACGTTTACATACACTCAATTAGTATTTGGTAGCATTGCCTTTAAATTGTTTAACTTGGGTCAACCGTTTCGGGTAGCCTTCCCACAAGTTTCCCACAATAAGTTGGGTGAACTTTGGCCCATTCCTCCTAACAGAGCTGGTGTAACTGAGTCAAGTTTGGAAGCCTCCTTTCTCGCACACACTTTTTCAGTTCTGCCCACAAATTTTCTATAGGATTGAGGTCAGGGCTTTGTGATGACCACTCCTATACCTTTACTTTGTTGTCCTTCAGCCATTTTGCCACAACTTTGGAAGTATGGTTTGGGTCATTGTCCATTTGGAAGACCCATGTGTGACCGAGCTGTCAAGACTGATGTCTTGAGATGTTGCTTAGTTAGTATATCCACATAATTTTCCTCCCTCATGATGCCATCTATTTTGCGAAGAGCACCACAGTCCCTCCTGCAGCAAATGACCCCCACAACATGATGCTGCCACCCCTGTGCTTCACAGTTGGGATGATGTTCTTTGGCTTTCAAGCCTCCCCTTTCTTCCTCCAAACATAACGATGGTCATTATGGCCAAACAGTTCTATTTTTGTTTCATCAGACCAGAGGACATTTCTTCATGTGCAGTTGCAAACCGTAGTCTGGCTTTTTTATGGCTGTTTTGGAACAGTGGCTGCTTCCTTGCTGAGCGGCCTTTCAGGTTATGTCGATATAGAACTTGTTTTACTGTGGATATAGATACTTTTTTTGTACCTGTTTTCTCCAGCATCTTCACAAGGTCCTTTACTGTTTTTCTCAATTTTTTTGCACTTTCGCACCAAAGTACATTCATCTCTAGGAGACAGAACGCGTCTCTTTCCTGAGTGGTAAGATGGCTGCGTGGTCCCATAATGGTGAACAATGGTGTTTATACTTGCGTACTATTGTTTGTACAGATGAACATGGTACCTTCAGGCGTTTGGAAATTGCTCCCAAGGATGAAGCAGACTTGTGTTTTTCTTAGGTCTTAGGCTGTTCTTAGGCTGATTTCTTTTGATTTTCCCATGATGTCAAGCAAACGAGACACTGAGTTTGAAGGTAGGCCTTGAAATACATCCACAGGTACACCTCCAATTGACTCAAATGATGTCAATTAGCCTCAGAAGCTTCTAAAGCCATGATATCCTTTTCTGGAATTTTCCAAGCTGTGTAAAGGCACAGTCTACTTAGTGTATGTAAACTTCTGACCCACTGGAATTGTGATACAGTGAATTATAAGTGAAATAGTCTGTCTGTAAACAATTGTTGGAATAATTCCTTGTGTCATGTGTAACAGTATAACTTTAGACTGTCACCTCGCCCATACCCGGGCACGAACCAGGGACCCTCTGCACACATCAACAACAGTCACCCACGAAGCATCTTCACCCATCGCTCCACAAAAGCCGCGGCCCTTGCAGAGCAAGGGGAACTACTACTTCAAGGTCTCAGAGCAAGTGACGTCACTGATTGAAACGCTATTTAGCGCGCACCGCTAACTAAGCTAGCCGTTTCACATCCGTTACACTTGCACAAAGTAGATGTCCTAACCGACTTGCCAAAACTATAGTTTGTTCACAAGAAATTTGTGGAGTGGTTGAAAAACGAGTTTTAATGACGCCAACCTAAGTGTAAGTAAACTTTCGACTTCAACTGTGTCTATCCTGTAACCATGGCGCCCATCCCACTTTCTCTCTGTGTGGGATTCATCAACAGCTTAATTTTCTTATATCTTATTTTAATGTGTATCTTTGACTATGATTAAAACAATTGTTGAAGGGATCTGCGTAGATTATTTCATTCTAAAAAATGACGTGTAATTACAATATTTCTGAATGTGAAATGGAGATCTTTGACCTGTATTTCCCTGTCTCTTCAAAAACCCTTGATTTCTGTATCAGGATATGAAAAAAAATAGTTTGATGATGCAAATGAGCGCAACGACAGATGTAGGGCGACTTTGGAAAAATACGTCAGGGTTAAGAATTGAGTCATACAGTATACTCTATCTCAGAAGACAACCTAGCATTGTTCCCAGGATCATGAAATCATCCATCTCCATTCAACATAAAAATGTACCAGAGTTCTATGTTAAAGTAACTCCTATATCCCTGTGGATATCCCTGTGCACCTGTTGTCCCTCTCCTCCTATAACAACACAACGAAAGACGCATTCAGCATTGCCCTGAAAAAGCCCTTCCTTTCAAACCTTGGGAACTTATCATTTTTCTTATGACAAGATAACTGGTGGGGAAAACTCAATAGGGACTTTGAAGTGACGTCATTCGCTGTCCCCTATCTAATCGAGCCTCTGGATAGAACCCGGTCCCAGCTCCATTATGATTAGTGGATTGAAGAGCTGGGAAAGATCCTGCGACCCAGAACTCCTTTATATTAGTCACATTCCAAACAGTGTTTATGTAGGATTGGCAGATCAGAAGAGATCAGTACTGGAATGGGTAGTGTGTTTGTGAGTGTTTTAAAGTTTAAAGTTTTATTAGTGGTATGTACAGGATACACATGGTATATACCGTCCAATGAAATGCTTACTTGCAGGTTCGTTGTCGAAAATGTAAATACAGTAATAAAATATAAGAATATGAACATAAAGTAAATGGCTCAATAGAATAAACATTTTAGCATAAGTATAATACAGGAAGGCACAATTTATAGTCCAATATTTACACGTGTTTTGGGGAAGAGAGGGGGTGGGGGGCAAATGTTTAAATTGTGGAGTATTTAGCAATCATAATAAGTCTGGTAGCAGCAGTTGTGGTGTGTGTGTGTGTGTGTGTGTGTGTGTGTGTGTGTGTGTGTGTGTGTGTGTGTGTGTGTGCGTTTGCGTGTGCGTGCGTGTGTGTGTGCGTTTGCGTGTGCGTGCGTGCGTGCGTGTGTGTGTGGGCGGGTGTGTGTGTGTGTGTGTGTGTGTGTGTGTGTGTGTGTGACTGCGCGTGTGTGTGGGTGACTGTGCGTGTCAAATCAAATCAAATCAAATTTATTTATATAAGCCCTTCGTACATCAGCTGATATCTCAAAGTGCTGTACAGAAACCCAGCCTAAAACCCCAAACAGCAAGCAATGCAGGTGTAGAAGCACGGTGGCTAGGAAAAACTCCCTAGAAAGGCCAAAACCTAGGAAGAAACCTAGAGAGGAACCAGGCTATGTGGGGTGGCCAGTCCTCTTCTGGCTGTGCCGGGTGGAGATTATAACAGAACATGGCCAAGATGTTCAAATGTTCATAAATGACCAGCATGGTCGAATAATAATAAGGCAGAACAGTTGAAACTGGAGCAGCAGCACAGTCAGGTGGAAGTTGAAACTGGAGCAGCAGCATGGCCAGGTGGACTGGGGACAGCAAGGAGTCATCATGTCAGGTAGTCCTGGGGCATGGTCCTAGGGCTCAGGTCAGTTGAAACTGGAACAGCAGCATGGCCAGGTGGACTGGGGACAGCAAGGAGTCATCATGTCAGGTAGTCCTGGAGCTCAGGTCCTAGGGCTCAGGTCCTCCGAGAGAGAGAAAGAAAGAGAGAAGGAGAGAATTAGAGAACGCACACTTAGATTCACACAGGACACCGAATAGACATGTGTGTGTATGTGTGCGCGCGCGGGCGTGCGTGTGTGTGTGTGTGTGTGTTCGCAAACGTGTTGAGAATCAGAACAGGTGGTCAGTCAAGTTCAAGTGTTCAGCAGTCTGATGTCCTGTAGATAGAAATTGTCTCTGAGCCTGTTGTCACAGACCTCATTCTCTGATACTGTCTGCCCGACAGTAAGGATATAGACAGTTCGTGCCTGGGATGTGGGTCCTTGACGATGCTGCTGGCCTTCCCAGGCACCGTTTCGAGTAGATGTACTGGGCCATCTTCACCCTCCGCTGGAGGGCCTTGCGGTCATGGATGGAGCAATTTCCATACCAGGCCGTGATGCAACCGGTCAGGATGCTCTCTATGGTGCAGCAGTAGTATTTGGATATGTCCCAGGGTGGCATGCCGGATTTCTTCAGCCGCCTCAGGAGGTAGAAGCTCTGTTGCGACCTCTTGACAAGAGTGATATTGTTGTTGGTCCATGTCAAGTCCTGGGTAATGTGGACGCTGAGGAACTTAAAACTGCTGACTCTCTCCACTGCAGTCCCGTTGATGTGGATTAGGGCATGTTCCCTCTAGCTTCCTGAAGTCAACAATCAACTTCTTTGTTTTGCTGATGTTGAGGGAAAGGTGGTTGTACTGGCACCACAATGCCAGTTCACTTACCTCCTCGCTATACAATGACTCGCCGTTGTTGGTTATCAGGCCTACAAGTTTGGTGTCTTCAGCAAACTTGATGATGGAGTTGGTGTCGTGCAAAGCCACGCAGTGGGTGAACAGGGAGTACAGCAGAGGACTGAGGACACACCTCTGGGAGGCCCCTGTGTTAAGAGTCAGTGTGGAGGAGATGTTGTTGCCAATTCTCGCAGCCTGTGTGCGTGCGTGTGTGCATGCGTGCTTTTGTTAGAACCAGCGGGCTCTTTGAACGATGGCTGGAATGTCTGACTTAGGGCTGTTTCACAATAAAGAATGGAAAGGGACAGAAAGGAGGAAAGGAGGGATCAAGAGAGAATGATTGAAAGAGGGATGTAGAGGAGAAGGCAAGACTGAGAGGCATCAGAGCTTGTCCAACCACATCAACTCAGGATAATCCCAGTCTTTCATGAGTATGTGTTTGTGATGTGTGTGTGTCCATGTCTGTATGCATGCCCAGTATGGTTGTCCTGTTGCACGCAGAGCTTTCTCAGAATTGAATCATGTTGTGTGTGTCCGTCCCGCTGGGTTCCCTATGCCTGGGGTTCCCAAACCTTTACTGCACATGACCATAAAATGACAATTGAAAATACTGGGGACCCCACTTTGAAAAATGATACCCCCTAGTGTGTTCATATTCACAAAATGGTAGGTCCTGCAGGCTGCCCCTACACAGATGACATGAACGCTCATTCTAATAGTGTAATAGCTCTTTAATTGACACTAAAAAGTTGTTTTCTATTCCCATTTTAAATGAGATAACAGTTCCTAATTTTTTTGATAAGATTACAGATTTTCTCATGGGACCCCATTTCAATTTCAGGGGACCTGGGGTCCTGACCGTAAGTGTGGGAATCACAGCCCTAAGCCCTGCATGTGAAACAGGAAGGCCACACATCCAGGTCATTAGAGGTCACTCATTCATTCTCTTTTACCCTCTCTCTCTCTCTCTCTCTCATTTGTTGTTTCTTTTACTATAGTTATTGCTCTAGGACGCAGAGTCTGTGTATGTGTGGGTAGGGACATGTCCCGACTGTGGACTCAATTTTCATCCAAACACATCATAGCCATATTTATATTATCTTGTCTCAGCTCAGTGTGCTTTGAACATTTAACAGCATAATAGACATACATAAGGTATACCAAATACAGATACAAGCACATATTAAACGGTTTGGTTAAAGGTTCAAAAACACCTTTTATTTATTTAACTAGGCAAGTCAGTAAAGAACAAATTCTTATTCACAATGACGGTCTACCAGGCAACAGTGTGTTAACTGCCTTGTACAGGGGTAGAACGACAGATTTTTACCTTGTCAGTCTCAGGGATTCGATCCAGCAACCTTTCGGTTACTGGCCCAGCGCTCTAACCACTCGGCTACCTGCTGCCCCTACTTGGTTCTCTTCACCATACCCTTTCAGTGTTCTAAAACCCAGGGTATGTTGATGTGTACTGCTCTACGTTGTTCTTTCTGATTTCCCCCTGTTCTGCTCCCCCAGTGTCTGACCCCAGTGGGAGGTGGTCACCCCTGACCTTTGATTGACAGCTGTGAATTACCACTGTTCATCCCAGATGATCATCTTATTACCATAACATTATCATACTATCACCATATTGATTTATACACTGTTTCTTGGCACAGGTCAGGGTGAATGGACTCAGAATATAAACACGTGTGCACAGACAAAGAAACAAAAACACATCCACGGCTGCTTACATGTGTTTTTGGAAAGGGGTAAATTGTGCAGTATTTAGCAACAATAATAAGAGTCTGGTAGCAGTGTGTGTGTGTGTGTGTGTGTGTGTGTGTGTGTGTGTGTGTGTGTGTGTGTGTGTGTTTTGTGCATTCGTGCATTTGTGTGTGTGGTCCAAGCACAAGCTCCAAGGGCATCCCTCATCCAAGGACATCCGACAGGGAAGCTGAGAGCCAAGTCTGCCCCCAAAAATGGAACAGGGAAAAAGTAAGGAACTTGTCTCTGGGCCCAAAAATTGGTTAAAGAAAATTGTGATAAATAAAAAAGTATACCAGTTTAATTTAAGGACCAGAAAATGTACAGCTGTGCCATATAGATTGCGAAATAGTTGGGAAGAGATTTGTGACGTACCAATTCCATGGCACATGGTTTATGAACTGATATGCAAAATGACTCCAGATTCAAAACCTTATTATTAAAAATTCTAAATTATTTTACAAAATTCTAGCAAAAAATAGAATGTTATATATATGGGGGATACAACCTTCCCAGCTCTGCAAATTTTGCTGCGAAGAGACAGAATCATTAGATAATTTGTTTTGGTATTGTCCATATGTAGCTTGTTTTTGGTCTCAAGTCCAGAAACTGCTGAAGAATTGCAACATTTACCTGGAGACAGCACTACTGGGCGATCTGAAAAGTCATAGTCAATCAATCAATAATATAATAATACTTATAGCAAAATGTTATCTTTCATTTACAATCTGTAGAAACTATGAGAAACGAAAGGTTCAGAACTTTTGTGAAACATCACAGAACAGTTGAAAAATATATGGCAAATAGAAATCCAATATGGATGATGTTAATAGATAGATGGAGCTGAAGAGTGGGACTAATAACAACAAGATAACTAATGTAAAATATACTGTGTCCGTAAAATGTATATAGGATCAGAAGTTTTGTGAAACAGCACAGCTAAAAATTATATGGCAAATAGAAATTAAACAGGATGGTCTTCAAAAATATGGATATGGAGTAGAGAGGGTCATAGAATCACAGTCTGCCACACTGGACTTCTGCATTTTAACATGTGGATAGACAACGAGATCTTACAGTTTTACCAATTTGACTTCAGATTCCAACGTTTCTCCAAACTTCAAATTTAGATTGTTGTGTTAAGGATAGGGTTAGGGTTCCAAAAGAAACAACTTGATGGTTAAGTTTAGGCTTTCATTCTGAATGGTTAAGGTCAGGGTTAAGGTCAGGGTTAAGGAAAGGGTTAAGGAAAGGTTTAAGGTCAGGGTTAAGGTCAGGGTTAAGGTCAGGGTTAAGGTAAGGGTTAAGGAAAGGGTTAAGGTCAGGGTTAAGGTCAGGGTTAAGGAAAGGGTTAAGGTCAAGGTAAGGGTTAAGGTAAGAGTTAAGGTCAGGGTTAAGGTCAGGGTTAAGGTCAGGGTTAAGGTAAGGGTTAAGGAAAGGGTTAAGGTTAAGGTCAGGGTTAAGGAAAGGGTTAAGGTCAAGGTAAGGGTTAAGGTAAGAGTTAAGGTAAGGGTTAAGGTCAGGGTTAAGGTCAGGGTTAAGGAAAGGGTTAAGGTCAAGGTAAGGGTTAAGGTAAGAGTTAAGGTAAGGGTTAAGGTCAGGGTTAAGGTCAGGGTTAAGGTCAAGGTCAAGGTAAGGGTTAAGGTCAGGGTTAAGGAAAGGGTTAAGGTCAAGGTCAAGGTAAGGGTTAAGGTAAGGGTTAAGGTCAGGGTTAAAGGAAGGGGTTAAGGTCAGGGTTAAGGTCAGGGTTAAGGTAAGGGTTAAGGTCAAGGTCAAGGTAAGGGTTAAGGTCAGGGTTAAGGAAAGGGTTAAGGTCAAGGTCAGGGTCAGGGTCAAGGTCAGGGTTAACGTAAGGGATAAGGTAAAAACTAAAATGTGTGCCAAGCACTGGAATTGAACACCCTCGGCTCACCCTCGGAAACTCGCGGCTTACTTCCATCCTGTCCACAACTCCCTAGCAAACCCAAGCCTACTTGATGGTAATAGCGCTCACCGTTGCCCCTAGTGGCCGTTTTTTAAAGTCATCTCCCAACGTCCTGGGTAGTTGGACAGAAGTCAAATTTCCCATTGGATCTTGAGCAACGTGGCTGGGATAGCATAATGTCAGTGTGTTTGTGTGTGTTCCTGTCTCTCTCATGCATCTCTATTTGTGTGTGTGTGTGTGTGTGTGTGTGTGTGTGTGTGTGTGTGTGTGTGTGTGTGTGTGTGTGTGTGTGTGTGTGTGTGTGTGTGTGTGTGTGTGTGTGTGTGTGTGTGTGTGTTTATTTGTGTGTGTGTGTGTGTGTTTGTGTGCGTGCGTGTGTGTGTGCGTGTGCACGTGCTTGGCAGTAGGACACAGGGTGCCTGTCTGCTGTTTCAGTAGCCAGTGTTCCTGGCGTCAGGGCTCAGAATAGCCTGGCAGGGATGTCTAAATTATGGATTAGGTCGCTGAGCACTGTGCTGGTACAGGCAATCAATCTGTGTGTGTGTGTGTGTGCATGTGCTTGTGTCTGTCTGTCCGTGTGTGTGTGTGTGTCTCCTGGATTCCTAGAGTGTGTCAGTGCTGTACTGTATGCTTGGCAGTGTGTGTAAAATGTTGCGGAGTCCCTCTGGTTTTATTTAGCCTTGATGCTCTCCTCGGCTCCCTCTTTTAACAGAACACAAAGACAGGAATTACTTTCACCTCCAACCAGCTCTCACAGTCTCATGTCAGAATTAGACATTCATCAATGTTTCTAAAACGTAAGATTTCAAGGTGCTTAAGGTTAAGTTTAGGCACTAACTCCGAATGGTTAAGGTAATCGTTAAGGTTTGGGATAGTTGAATCAAAAATATTAAAAACTATCGCTGGGATTCGAACAAGAATCGAACTCAAAAGCAGCAGAAAAGGTCAAATAAGGTCACCAAAAATTACATGACTGGCCCTTTTGAACCAGAGGCAGGTGCTTACGTCCATCCCCATCCACAACATCCCAGCAAAACCAGAACCGTAACAGTGCTCACTGTTGCCCTGCCGGTTGCTGCCTCATGCCACCATTCTGTCAGAGCCCATTGTCGTCTCACACACACACTCGTGCAGACACACAAACACACAGACACACCTTGCATCCGTCCCTGTTGGCGGTGATATATAGACTGTCCAGAACAGGATATGGAAATGATATGTCTTTAAAGATTTCAATCTAAATGGGGCGTCCCCCTGCCTACCACAGTTTCATTTCCTCTGCCTCCGTTCTAATGGGACTGGAAGGAAACTGGCACACTGAGAGGGAGCAGAGAGGGAATCAGCTCAATGGTTATGTCTCATTCAGAATGATGGATCGGGGTTGGATGGCCTATTTCTCTGCAGCTGATATGGAGGTTTGCTACAGCCAGATCATGATGAGAATATGATTCTGTATGATGTATAGATTTTCCTCCAGGTCTTTCAGAAAGCCATTGATATCTGAGATAAGATGAGTTGTTTTGGTCTTCCCTATTCTCCACCATTACCCCACTGCTTGTCATTACACACAACTCAGCATGTTTCTGGGTCCTACTCACCCTGACCATATCTACTGGACTGGACTGTGCTCTATGATGTCTGCCTATTGCTTTCTCTAGGATTGCTAATAATTCACCCCTCTCCTTCTGCCAGGTGATCCAACATCTGCGTGGGTGTGGAGGAAACGCGGGTGCTGACCTGGGGGAGGGGCGGGCCGACTGGAGGACCCAACGGGACACCAACGGAACACTACGAAACCCGGACAGTACGCTGGCCTGGGCCAATAGGAGGTCCTCTCCATAGTGGGAGAATGGCCGATCGACCACCCCTCTCCTCTCCTCACACATCCTCTCCTGTCTACACCCTGCCTCCTGCCCCTCCCTCCTGCCCAGGTCTGCCACCCCATTGGGCAAAGGATAGGTCCATCAGAGAGTGAGACAATGCATAAGATAAGACAATCCAACCGACAAGAGCATTTAAAAGAAAGGAGGGAGAAATGGAATAGAGCAGCAATCACAATCCATGTCCCTCCTTCCTCTCTCTCTCTGTCTCTCTCAGTCTCTCTCTCTGTCTCTCTGTCTCTCAGTCTCTCTCTCTCTCTCTGTCTCTCAGTCTCTCAGTCTCTCAGTCTCTCTCTCTCTCTCTCTCTCTCTCTCTCTCGCTCTCTAAACCTGATAGTAGGAGGGGGCTTGGCGTGACAGAGCAGGGATTGCAGAAGTTCTGTGAACAGGGACTCTCCTCCAGCTCAGAACCCAGAGAGGGAGCCTCGTCATTGGGCTAGATCTGTGCCTATGTGCAGAACAGAGCATGTGTATACCCCCCTGTACATATCCTCTGTTGAATCTCACTGGTCTGGTGTTCAGAACAGTCACCATATCTAGGACCAGGACGTTTTCCAGATCATGTGATCTGAGTAGGTAAAACTCCTGTCTAGTCCTCTGAACTCCTTCAGGTATCAGCTACCGCTTTAGCCTCGCACAGGCAACTAGGTGCTTCAGGTGCTTCTGTAACCCTGGCAACAATAGATCAGAGGTCAAGGAAACCCCAAGGTGCACTTCTTTCACCCCCTGCTAGCCACCAGCCTTTCGCTTTAGCACAAAACTATATGGAAGAGCCACAACAAACACCATACTGAGTGCAGATATGTACTGCCCCCACTGGCCCAGTGATGGATACTAATCCCAGAAAACACGATGGGGATAGTAGCTAGTTCATGTAGAAAGAACGCCATTGGTCAGATTGTATCAATGTTCTGTAAGGTTTTTACTGGCCTTAGTGCCATATAACAGGAGGCCAGTCAAACTCAGCTACAGATAATGTATTTTACTGATGAGTTAATGTGTAAAGCACACAAACAGACTGAATAGGGAACAGTGTAGATGACCAACACACAACTATCTCTGGCAGTCCCTCAATGTACTTCTTATCTCATAGAAATAAACTGTAGTTTCTTCATATTAGTACTTTATTCATATTATTTTCCCATTAGTGGCACCTGAATCATTTGATGTGTTACATCTTATGTAAAACAATGTTAGGAGTCTACAAGTTTCTGTAGAATTCAAGGCTGCAACTCAAGCACAACTGAGTTCTCAAGTAAAGCTACCCTCAACCTCCTCATTCCCCCACCCTGTCTCCTCATTACCCTCCCAACCTCAATAATATCCCATCACCGCCTTCAGGATGCTGTAGGGGTTAGAGGGCGTTGCCAGGGTAACCTCCCTGTAAATAATGGCTGACATTTAATGTGGTTTTGACTAGATGAGCTACAGCATATGTCAGAATAGACTTTTCATAGCAGGTTAGAAGAATGTACGCAGCAGGTTAGGAGAATTAGGTTGTTAGGAAAAGGGTTAGGGTTAGCTAAAATGCTGTATCCCATCTAGCCATGACCATTTAATGTCCAAATGTTTTATTTACTATAGCAGAAGAGCACAGAAATGGAAAGATGGAAAGAGAAAATTGTCTATATGGAAGATAGTTTCATGCAATGACTGAGGCAAAGAGCAGAGGTTTATTTTATAATGTGAATACCTTTTTTTGCCATATGATTGCCTATTGATATGAAACTTCTTTATACTGCATTTATCTTGTGTGCTTGTTTGTTTCCCTGTGACTCCATTGTAAAACTGTTCCAGTGGAGAAAGACTGATGTTTCCATCATTTATTTGTCTGATTGTTGTTAGGATGTTAAATTGCACAATATTGATGTGTGGAGTGGTGTCCACATCATAAAAAAAGTAGCTAAAAAATTGCCTTTAACCACTGATATAGGATCAAATATTTTCAACATCCCCCTAATGGTTATGGTTAGGATTGAGAGAATGGTAATCTGATCCTAGATCTGTGGTAAGGGGCAGCACCTAACACTGGCCAAGGTAAATTGGATGGGTGTGTCTTTGCAAGCCATTTGATCATAGAAGATTGATGTGACTGTAAAACCCAGGAAGTAGCTCTGTTGTGTGTGTGTGTGTGTGTGTGTGTGTGTGTGTGTGTGTGTGTGTGTGTGTGTGTGTGTGTGTGTGTGTGTGTGTGTGTGTGTGTGTGTGTGTGTGTGTGTGTGTGTGTGTGTGTGTGTGTGTGTGTGTGTGTGATAAGAAACACTCAATTTTAAACAGTAATGAAGCTAGACAACATCAGTCACAGATTAGGAGTGAGCCACTTAACCAGACATGGCCGTGCCTGACCTTTGGTGGGGCAGGTGCTCAAAGCAACCCCACACCCTCCACAAAGATGAACCCTAATTCCACGTTTCTACTGCTCCTGTAGCCAAATTCTAATTTGAGGTTAAAATATAAAATAGGCGGTGATTTTCTGCAAGAGACGGTCCCTTCTCACACATTGTAGGCTAAGAACGATAGAACCACTACTGGGATGAGCTATATGAGCTGATCATCTCTAATGTAGGCTAGATGATTCAGCTATATAATGTAGGCTATGTTGTCAAAACAAGCGAACTAGTCTTTACTTGATTTCAAGTTCTTCTACTGACAGTCAAATTGCAGTTGCCCCCTTTCCTATCCCTGACCATGAGAAAACACATGCTAGCAACTCCAAAGTAACCTACTGCCGATATTCATTTCAAACAAGTTGCAAGTTCGAATCCCTGAGCTGACAAGGTACAAACCTGTTACAAAACAGGCAGTTAACCCACTGTTCCTAGGCCGTCATTGAAAATAAGAATTTGTTCTTAACTGACTTGCCTAGTTAAATAAAGGTACAATTAAAATTAAAAATCTCCATACCTGGCACCTGTGGGTAGCTAGTTCGTGCATGTGACAAAGAGTGGAGGATGGGACATTCATCTTTCTTTTAAGAGTTTATGAAATGATCTAGATTGATAGTCAATTTGTTTCATTTAAAGTTACAAGAGAGAAAAGAAACCAGAATAAATGAATAAAAGTAATTAGTTATAAACCACTAATCAAAAGGGCACTTTTTTCATAGGAGGGCAAAAGGGCAGGTGCTCCAGGTCCACTAGGACTCTATATGGGTACGTCCCTGCAACCTTCTGAACACCCAAGCTCTGCATTTCACTGACTGTGTGAATGTATGGATGGTACTGACAGTTAACATTATGTTTCTGACTGACATCACCAAGAGGTAAAACATATAGTGAAAACAATAGTGGTCCTAAAACGAAACCTTGAGGAACTACTCAAATTTACAGTTGATATGTCAGAGGAAAAACCATCCAGAGAGACAAACTGATATATATTTCCGACAGATAAGATCTAAACCAGGCCAGAACTTGTCCGTGTAAACCAATTTCCAATCTCTCCAAAAGAATGTGGTGATCGATGGTATCAAAAGCAGCACTTAGGCCTAGGAGCATAAGGACAGATGCAGAGCCTCGGTCTGACGCTATTAAAAGGTAATTTACCACCTTCACAACTGCAGGTTCAGTGCTATGATGGGGTCTAAAACCAGACTGAAGCGTTTCGTATACATTGTTTGTCTTCAGGAAGGCAAAGAGTTCCTGTGCAACAGCTTTTTCTAAAACAGTTTTGAGAGGAATGGGAGATTCGATATAGGCCGATAGTTTTAAAAATATTTTCTGGGTCAAGGTTTGACTTTTCAAGAGACGCTTTATTACTGCCACTTTTAGTGAGTTTGGTACACATCCGGTGGAAAAAGAGCCGTTTATTATGTTCAACATAGGAGGCCCAGCACAGGAAGCAGCTCTTTCAGTAGTTTAGTTGGAATAGGGTCCAGTATGCAGCTTGAAGGGTAAGAGGCCATGATTATTTTCATCAATGTGTCAAAAGATATATACTCAAACCTTGAGTGTCTCCCTTGATCCTAGGTCCTGGCAGAGTTGTGCAGACTCAGGACAACTGAGCTTTGGAGGAATACGCAGATTTAAAGAGGAGTCCATAATTTGCTTTCTAATGACCATGATCGTTTCCTCAAAGAAGTTTCCTCTCTTGAGAAATGCTGCTTTTTAGTTAGCTTTGCGACAGTATTAAAAATACATTTTGGATTGTTCTTATTTTCCTCAATTAAGTTGGAAAAAGAGGATGATCGAGCAGCAGTGAAGGCTCTTCGATACTGTACGGTCTTTCCAAGCTAGTCGGAAGACTTCCAGTTTGGTGTAGCGCCATTTCCGTTCCAATTTTCTAGAAGCTTGATTAAGAGGTCAGGTATTTTCTGTATACCAGGGAGCTAGTTTCTTATGAGAAATGTTTTTTGTTTTTGGGGTGCGACTGCATCTAGAGTATTATGCAAGGTTAAATTGAGTTCCTCAGTTAGGTGGTTAACTGATTTTTGTACTCTGACATCCTTGGGTAGGCGGACGGAGTCTGGAAGGGCATCTAGGAATCTTTGGGTTGTCCGAGAATTTATACTACAACTTTTGATGATCCTTGGTTGGGGTCTGAGCAGATTATTTGTTGCAATTGCAAACGTAATCAAATGGTGGTTCGATAGTACAGGATTATGAACAAAACATTAAGCTCCACAATATTTATTAGGTCCAGAGTATGACTGTGGCAGTGAGTAGGTCCGGAGACATGTTGGACAAAATCCACTGAGTCGATGATGGCTCCGAAAGCCTTTTGGAGTGGGTCTGTGGACTTTTCCATGTGAATATTAAAGTCACTCAAAATGAGAATATTATCTGCTATGACTATAAGGTCCGATAGGAATTCAGAGAACTCAGTGAGGAATGCTGTTTATGGCCCAGGAGGCCTGTAAACAGTAGCTATAAAAAGTGATTGAGTAGGCTGCATAGATTTCATGACTAGAAGCTCAAAAGACGAAAAGGTCTGTTTTTTTTTGTAAATTGAATTTTGCTATCATAAATGTTAGCAACACCTCCGCCTTTGTGGGATGTGCCGGGGAGTTGGTCACTAGTGTAACCAGGAGGTGAGGCCTCATTTAACACAGTAAATTCATCAGGCTAACCACATCAATATTATGATCAGTGATAGTTAATTGACTTTAACTTCCTTGGAAGTGAGGGATCTAACATTAAGTAGCCCTATTTTGAGATGTAAGTTATTACAATCTCTTTCAATAATGGCAGGAATGGAGGAGGTCTTTATTCCAGTGAGATTGCTAAGGCAAACATTGCCATGTTTAGTTTTGCCCAACCTAGGTCGAGCCACAGACACGGTCTCAATGGGGATAGCTGAGCTGACTACACTGACTGTGCTAGTGGCAGACTCCACTAAGCTGGCAGGCTGGCTAATAAATCAAATCAAATCTAATTTTATTTGTCACATACACATGGTTAGCAGATGTTAATGCGAGTGTAGCGAAATGCTTGTGCTTCTAGTTCCGACAATGCAGTAATAACGAGCAAGTAATCTAACTAACAATTCCAAAAAAAACTACTGTCATACACAGTGTAAGGGGATAAAGAATATGTACATAAGGATATATGAATGAGTGATGGTACAGAGCAGCATAGGCAAGATACAGTAGATGATATCGAGTACAGTATATACATGAGATAAGTATGTAAACCAAGTGGCATAGTTAAAGTGGCTAGTGATACATGTATTACATAAGGATGCAGTCGATGATATAGAGTACAGTATCAACGTATGCATATGAGATGAACAATGTAGGGTAAGTAACATTATATAAGGTAGCATTGTTTAAAGTGGCTAGTGATATATTTACATCATTTCCCATGATTAAAGTGGCTGGAGTAGAGTCAGTGTCATTGACAGTGTGTTGGCAGTAGCCACTCAATGTTAGTGGTGGCTGTTTAACAGTCTGATGGCCTTGAGATAGAAGCTGTTTTTCAGTCTCTCGGTCCCAGCTTTGATGCACCTGTACTGACCTCGCCTTCTGGATGGCAGCGGGGTGAACAGGCAGTGGCTCGGGTGGTTGATGTCCTTGATGATCTTTATGGCCTTCCTGTAGCATCGGGTGGTGTAGGTGTCCTGGAGGGCAGGTAGTTTGCCCCGGTGATGCGTTGTGCAGACCTCACTACCCTCTGGAGAGCCTTACGGTTGAGGGCGGTGCAGTTGCCATACCAGGCGGTGATACAGCCCGCCAGGATGCTCTCGATTGTGCATCTGTAGAAGTTTGTGAGTGCTTTTGGTGACAAGCCGAATTTCTTCAGCCTCCTGAGGTTGAAGAGGCGCTGCTGCGCCTTCCTCACGATGCTGTCTGTGTGAGTGGACCAATTCAGTTTGTCTGTGATGTGTATGCCGAGGAACTTAAAACTTGCTACCCTCTCCACTACTGTTCCATCGATGTGGATGGGGGGTGTTCCCTCTGCTGTTTCCTGAAGTCCACAATCATCTCCTTAGTTTTGTTGACGTTGAGTGTGAGGTTATTTTCCTGACACCACACTCCGAGGGCCCTCACCTCCTCCCTGTAGGCCGTCTCGTCGTTGTTGGTAATCAAGCCTACCACTGTTGTGTCGTCCGCAAACTTGATGATTGAGTTGGAGGCGTGCATGGCCACGCAGTCGTGGGTGAACAGGGAGTACAGGAGAGGGCTCAGAACGCACCCTTGTGGGGCCCCAGTGTTGAGGATCAGCGGGGAGGAGATGTTGTTGCCTACCCTCACCACCTGGGGGCGGCCCGTCAGGAAGTCCAGTACCCAGTTGCACAGGGCGGGGTCGAGACCCAGGGTCTCGAGCTTGATGACGAGCTTGGAGGGTACTATGGTGTTGAATGCCGAGCTGTAGTCGATGAACAGCATTCTCACATAGGTATTCCTCTTGTCCAGATGGGTTAGGGCAGTGTGCAGTGTGGTTGAGATTGCATCGTCTGTGGACCTATTTGGGCGGTAAGCAAATTGGAGTGGGTCAAGGGTGTCAGGTAGGGTGGAGGTGATATGGTCCTTGACTAGTCTCTCAAAGCACTTCATGATGACGGATGTGAGTGCTACGGGCGGTAGTCGTTTAGCTCAGTTACCTTAGCTTTCTTGGGAACAGGAACAATGGTGGCCCTCTTGAAGCATGTGGGAACAGCAGACTGGTATAGGGATTGATTGAATATGTCCGTAAACACACCGGCCAGCTGGTCTGCGCATGCTCTGAGGGCGCGGCTGGGGATGCCGTCTGGGCCTGCAGCCTTGCGAGGGTTAACACGTTTAAATGTCTTACTCACTTCGGCTGCAGTGAAGGAGAGACCGCATGTTTCCGTTGCAGGCCGTGTCAGTGGCACTGTATTGTCCTCAAAGCGGGCAAAAAGTGATTTAGTCTGCCTGGGAGCAAGACATCCTGGTCCGTGACTGGGCTGGGTTTCTTCCTGTAGTCCGTGATTGACTGTAGACCCTGCCACATACCTCTTGTGTCTGAGCCGTTGAATTGAGATTCTACTTTGTCTCTGTACTGGCGCTTAGCTTGTTTGATAGCCTTGCGGAGGGAATAGCTGCACTGTTTGTATTCAGCCATGTTACCAGACACCTTGCCCTGATTAAAAGCAGTGGTTCGTGCCTTCAGTTTCACACGAATGCTGCCATCAATCCACGGTTTCTGGTTAGGGAATGTTTTAATCGTTGCTATGGGAACGACATCTTCAACGCACGTTCTAATGAACTCGCACACCGTATCAGCGTATTCGTCAATGTTGTTGTCTGACGCAATACGAAACATCTCCCAGTCCACGTGATGGAAGCAGTCTTGGAGTGTGGAGTCAGCTTGGTCGGACCAGCGTTGGACAGACCTCAGCGTGGGAGCTTCTTGTTTTAGTTTCTGTCTGTAGGCAGGGATCAACAAAATGGAGTCGTGGTCAGCTTTTCCGAAAGGGGGCGGGGCAGGGCCTTATATGCGTCGCGGAAGTTAGAGTAATAATGATCCAGGGTCTTTCCACCCCTGGTTGCGCAATCGATATGCTGATAAAATTTAGGGAGTCTTGTTTTCAGATTAGCCTTGTTAAAATCCCCAGCTACAATGAATGCAGCCTCCGGATAAATCGTTTCCAGTTTGCAGAGAGTTAAATAAAGTTCGTTCAGAGCCATCGATGTGTCTGCTTGGGGGAAATATACACGGCTGTGATTATAATCGAAGAGAATTCTCTTGGTAGATAATGCGGTCTACATTTGATTGTGAGGAATTCTAAATCAGGTGAACAGAAGGATTTGAGTTCCTGTATGTTTCTTTCATCACACCATGTCACGTTGGCCATAAGACATACGCCCCCGCCCCTCTTCTTACCAGAAAGATGTTTGTTTCTGTCGGCGCGATGCGTGGAGAAACCCGCTGGCTGCACCGCTTCGGATTGCGTCTCTCCAGTTAGCCATGTTTCCGTGAAGCAGAGAACGTTACAGTCTCTGATGTCCCTCTGGAATGCTACCTTTGCTCGGATTTCATCAACCTTGTTGTCAAGAGACTGGACATTGGCAAGAAGAATGCTAGGGAGTGGTGCACGATGTGCCCGTCTCCGGATTCTGACCAGAAGACCGCTTCGTTTCCCTCTTTTTCTGAGTCGTTTTTTTTTTTGGTCGCTGCATGTGATCCACTCGGTTACACTGGTTGTAAGGCAGAACACAGGATCCGCGTCGCGAAAAACATATTCTTGGTCGTACTGATGGTGAGTTGACGCTGATCTTATATTCAGTAGTTCTTGTCGGCTGTATGTAAAGAAACCTAAGATGACCTGGGGTACTAGTGTAAGAAATAACACATAAAAACACAAAAAACTGCATAGTTTCCTAGGAACGCGAAGCGAGGCGGCCATCTCTGTCGGCGCCGGAAGTAACCCAGTGCGCCGTTTCATCCTAACATCGTTGGTGACGACGTGGATACCAATATCCCTATACTCTCTACACTCGCCAGTTTTAGCTTTAGCCAGCACCATCTTCAGATTAGCCTGAACTTTGGTAGCCCTGCCCCTGGTAAACAGTGTATGATCGCTGGATGATTCGTTTTAAGTCTAGTACTGCGGGTAATGGAGTCGCCAATGACTAGGGTTTTCAATTTGTCAGAGCTAATGGTGGCAGGCTTCGGCATCTCAGACCCCGTAACGGGAGGAGCAGAGACCAGAGAAGGCTTGGACTCTGACTCCGACTCGCTGCTTAATGGGAGAACCGGTTGAAAGTTTCTGTCGGCTGAATTAGCGACACCAGTTGAGCATTCCTACAGCATTTCCTTCCAGAAGCCATGAGAAAGTTGTCCGGCTGCGGGGACTGTGCGAGGGGATTTATACTAATATCTGTAATTACTGGTGACTCAGACGCTGTTTCATCCTTTCCTACACTTAAATTACCCTTGCCTAACGATTACGTCTGAAGCTGGGCTTGGAGCACAGCTATCCTCACCGTAAGGCGATCGTTCCCCTGTATATTAGGAGTACAGCAACTACAATTAGAAGGCATCATGTTAATGTTACTACTTAGCTTCAGCTGGTGGAGGTCCTGACAAACCACGTCCAGATAAAGCGTCCGGAGTGAAAAAGTTGAATGAAAAAAGTTGAGTGAAAATATAAAGTTATATAAAAATATAAATGGTAATTAAAAAGTAAAAACCGTAAAGTTGGCAGGTAGCAAAGTATGGTTGGCAACAAAATGCACAGCAACACGTAAACAAGTCTACAAGTTGTGACCAGAAATGACAAAAAAACGAACTGTGTTCTACATGTATATATGACTATCGGACAGAGTTTACACACACCTACTACATTGAGACAGTCCCAGTCAATAGCAGTATCAAATCAATATTTATTTTGGGTGTAGGAAGGTGTAGCACTCTTACTTCAATGTGCTGAAGTCCACCACTAAACAGGGTTCCTCATGTGTTTATAATCCCAAACTACTATGAATTGTAAAGGCTGGTTTAAACTTGGTCTTAAGACATGTCTGTAGACAATTAGAATGTGACAAGTGTTGCTGGTCAAAACAACTTTTCATTTATACTCAGGTGGAATGCCTGTAGACTGTTGGTTCCCTTTTCGGGGACAGATGAAGCATGTTCAACTTTGACCCCGTCGCAGCGTCTGTTGACAAGTTTACCTCGCTGAGACAGCAACGAAACAGTGCACAAGTTCAACAATTCTCCGGTAGAATGCCCTGCTTTTATTTTGACACGCTCAAAACATTAAGCTGTTTTCTGTAATTAGCTCGTAAATAATTGTAAATAATGGTCTTGTTGATTTTATTTTCCTGTAATAATGAATAAGAAATGTGCTGCAGTTAAGATGTTGTCAGCTATGATCTGGTCATTATTTAAATAAGATAGAAACTAACCAAAACATTGTTTAGAAAGCGTTTAATTGCCTGGCTTGTCAGATTAACGTGTACTAAATGGATGAGTGCTTCTACATCTGCACTGCTTGCTGTCTGGGGTTTTAGGCTGGGTTTCTGTACAGCACTTTGTGACATTGGCTGATGTAAAAAGGGCTTTATAAATACATTTGATTGATTGATAAGTGTTAAAATACAGCAGCTAAGCTTTTTGGAGCATCGGGCTGTGGTGTCATGCAGCTTGTCTTTTTTGAGTTGATTCTTTTTCAGAACGACAATGACAAGTTTGATGTCGGATGACAATAGAATGTTCATTACATCACTGGGACTGTCTGCAGACATGTAAACATCCAACTGTAAACCAGCCTTAAAGTGATGAAAGCATGAGGAGGATAAAGAAGTATGGCTACTGTTGTAAGGCATTTTAGACAGGATATTAGTGCTTTGTCTCCTTGCATGATCTGACCACTCATCATTGCCCTCCGGTGCTCGGGAGTTAACGCTTTACAATGTGAATATCCTTTTAAGCTTTACACTGTGAACCACTGCACACAATTTCACACTGCCATTTCACACTGCCAATTCAGATGTCAATTCAGATGTCAATTCCGACTGCCATTTCACTCTGCCATTTCTTCAATGTGCTTGTCACCTTTCGATGTTTTCCCCTTCCACAGCAACCTAAAATACAGTACAAGCTACACACATATATCCCCCTACACACACACACACACACACACACACACACACACACACACACCATATCCTCAATGTGTGTCATATCCTCAATGTCTGCCATTTTTCATTCATAGTCAGATATCCCTTTATCATAATGTTCCTAGATCAGATGTCTGGTGCTACAACCAGAGCAGAATGGTCATTGTGCTGTTCACAGTCCATGTACAGTATTCCAATGACACTGTATATTTTAGTACATGGGCATATCACTGCCTTGTTGTAATGGTTGTTGTTGTTTTCCTGTCTCTTCCCCCTTTGGAAATTACATACAGAATGTTTTACCTGCACACATTGTGTGTAAAAAAGAACAAAATATTATATATGTGTTGTATCATACTTTTTTTCATAAATACCTGTTCAGCAATAAAGCACAATTGTGTCCATTCCCTTGTCCTGTGTGTGTGTGTGCGTGTGTGTGTGTGTGTGTGTGTGTGTGTGTGTGTGTGTGTGTTTAACTATGGGGACCACAATAATAGTAAACAAACAAAAATTGACCAACTGAGGACATTTTGTTAGTCCTCGCGACGGCAAATGCTTTTTCTAAGGGGTTTAGGGTTAAGGGTAGAGTTAGTGTTAGGGTTAGAATTACGTTTAGGGTTAGGGTTAGGAGCTGGCGTTACCTTTACGGTTAGGAGCTAGGGTTAGGTTTAGGGTTAAGGTTAGGGTTAAGGTTAGGGTTAAGGTTAGGAAAAGAGTACAGGTTAGGTTTAGGTTTAGGGAAAATACCATTTTCAATGGGACTGAATTGTGTGTCCCCACAAGGTTAGCTGTACAAGACTGTGTGTGCATGCGTTCGCTCATTTGTTTGTATGTCTGTAGCTACATATGTTTTTGTATTGTGTATCTATTCATTCTCTGACGTGTTGGTGTCTGCGTGTGTGCATCGGCTCACTTCTTTGAATACATGTACTTATGTTTGTGTGTCTAGGAACACCCTCTACCGTGACAATGTTAACCAGCCCATTGTTGTGTAAACAGTGTAGCAGGTGAAAGGCAGCATATTATAATGTGTCATGTTTTACAGCCACTCACAGAGAGATTAGCACAGTGTGACACAGCCACAAGTACGCAAGTCATTTGTGGTTTTTGTCAGGTTTTCTGGGGGTTACAGCATCAGCGCCATCACCCGTCAGAGGCGTAACTGACATGAACACACACACACACACACACACACACACACTGCCATCTCTCCTCAGATCAAGTGAGACAGTGTGCCAGGGATTCTTGAGATCTTAACCCTGTGTTGAAACCTTTTTAAAGAACATTAAAGGCGGCCATGCTTTTACAGTGCTGTAAACAGGTACAGTACACACACACATACACGCATAGTCTGAAGTGTCAGTAATAACAGAGGCTGGTTGTTGTGAGGTGTAGCAGGGTTGTGTAATATTCAACAATATTCAACATTTTTGCACTTTTATCAAAACATCACATTTCAAAATTTCTGCAAAAAACATCACATTTGGAAGTCAAAGTTAAGGGTTATCAAATCAAAATAAAATAAAATTGTATTGGTCACATACACATGGTTAGCAGAAGTTAATGCGAGGGCAGCAAAATGCTTGTGCTTCTAGTTCCGACAATGCAGTAATATCTAACAAGTAATCTAACAATTTCACAACAACTACCTTATACACACACAAGTGTAAAGGAATGAATAAGAATATGTACATATAAATATATGAATGAGCGATGGCTGAACGGCATAGGCAAGATGCAGTAGTTGGTATAGAGTACAATATATACATATGAGATGAGTAATGTAGGGTATGTAAACATGATATAAAATGGCTTTTAGAGAGATTTGAGAGATTTGAGTCAGTATGTTGGCAGCAGCCACTCAATGTTAGTGGTGGCTGTTTAACAGTCTGATGGCCTTGAGATAGAAGCTGTTTTTCAGTCTCTCGGCCCCAGCTTTGATGCACCTGTACTGACCTCACCTTCTGGATGATAGCGGGGTGAACAGACAGTGGCTCGGGTGGTTGTTGTCCTTGATGATCTTTATGGCCTTCCTGTGACATCGGGTGGTGTAGGTGTTCTGGAGGGCAGGTAGTTTTCCCCTGGTGGTGCGTTGTGCAGACCTCACTACCCTCTGAAGAGCCTTACGGTTGTGGGCGGAGCAGTTGCCGTACCAGGCGGTGAAACAGCCCGTCAGGATGCTCTCGGTTATGCCTCAGTAAAAGTTTGTGAGTGTTTTTGGTGATAAATTTCTTCAGCTTCATGGGGTTGAAGAGGCTCTGTTGCCCCTTCTTCACCACGCTGTCTGTGTGGATGGACCATTTCAGTTTGTCCGTGATGTGTACGCCGAGGAACTTAAAACTTTCCACTTTCTCCACTACAGTCTCGTCAATGTGGAAAGGGGGTGCTCCTTCTGCTCTTTCCCGAAGTCCACTATCATCTCCTTTGTTTTGTTGAGTGTGAGGTTATTTTCCTGACACCACACTCTGAGTGTCCTCACCTCCTCCCTGTAGGCCGTCTCGTCATTGTTGGTAATCAAGCCTACCAGTATAGTGTCGTCTGCAAACTTGATGATTGAGTGCATGGCCACGCAGTCATGCGTGAACAGGGAGTACAGGAGAGTACTGAGAACACACCCTTGTGGGGCCTACCCTCACCACCTGGGGGCGTCCCGTCAGAAAGGGTCTCAAGTTTAATGATGAGTTTGGAGGGTACTATGGTGTTAAATGCTGAGCTGTAGTCGATGAAAAGCATTCTTACATGGGTATTCCTCTTGTCCAGATGGGATAGGGCAGTGTGCAGTGTGATGGCGATTGCATCGTCTGTGGACCTGTTGGGGTGGTAAACAAATTGGAGTGGGTCTAGGGTGTCAGGTAGGGTGGAGGTGATATGATCCTTGACTTGTCTCTCAAAGCACTTCATGATGAGGGAAGTGAGTGCTCAGTTACCTTAGCTTTTTTGGGAACAGGAACAATGGTGTCCCTCTTGAAGCATGTGGGAACAGCAGACTGGGATAGGGATTGATTGAATATGTCTGTAAACACACCAGACAGTTGGTCTGCGCATGCTCTGAGGACGCGACTGGGGATGCCGTCTGGGTCGGCAGCCTTGCAAGGGTTAACACTTTCAGATGTTTTACTCACGTTGGCTGTGGTGAAGGAGAGCCCACAGGTTTTGGTAGCGGGCCGTGTCGGTGGCACTGCATTTTCTCAAAGCGAGCAAAGAAGTTGTTTAGTTTGTCTGGGTGCAAGACATCGGGGTACGCGACAGGGCTGGTTTTCTTTTTGTAATCCGTAATTGACTGTAGACCCTGTCACATGAGGCGGCAGGGTAGCCTAGTGGTTGGACCGGAAGGTTGCAAGTTCAAATCCCCGAGCTGACAAGGTACAAATCTGTCGTTCTGCCCCTGAACAGGCAGTTAACCCACTGTTCCTAGGCCGTCATTGTAAATAAGAATTTGTTCATAACTGACTTGCCTACTTAAATAAAGGTAAATATTTTAAAAAACATACCTCTCGTGTCTGAGCCGTTGAATTGCGTCTATACTGACGCTTAGCTTGTTTGATTGCCTTGCGGAGGGAATAGCTACACTGTTTGTATTTGGTCATGTTTAGGTTAAAGGTTAGGTTTTTGGATAGGGTTAAAACATGAGGTCTAGGCATTTATTCTGAAGGGTTAAGGCAAGGGTTAAGGTAAAGGTTAAGGTAAGGGGTTCGGGTAAGGGGTTCAGGTAAGGGTTAAGGTAAAGGTTAAGGCAAGGGTTAAGTTAAGGTTTAAGGTAAGGGGTTTGGGTAAGGGGTTCAGGTAAGGGTTAAGGTAAAGGTTAAGGCAAGGGTTAAGTTAAGGTTTAAGGTAAGGGGTTCGGGTAAGGGGTTCAGGTAAGGGTTAAGGTAAAGGTTAAGGCCAGGGTTAAGTTAAGGTTTAAGGTAAGGGGTTCGGGTGAGGGGTTCAGGTAAGGGTTAAGGTAAAGGTTAAGGTAAAAAGGTTAAGGTTTGATATAGGGTTAAAACAAACAATAGAAAGATTGTCCACCACTGGGATTGAACACGCATCCTTCAGGTCCAGAGATCACAGCCATCCACCACCTCCTAGGGTCCTCAACCACCTGGCAAAACCTAAGCCCACTTGATGGCCCCTAGTGGACATGAGCAGAGCTCCAATTTCAAAGTCAATCTTGAGCAATCTGGTATTATTAGGTCCGTAAAGATAAGAAAAACAAAGAGATTGTGAGCTTTTGTCACAGAACGTCTCAACACATAAAATTGTGTGAGTGTTCTTGTGCATGTGTGCATGTGTGTGTCTAGCAGAGTGAGATAAGGGAGATATAGAGAGAGCGTGCCCTGTATATTTGCCCAGAAGCAACCGTTTTCCCTGCAGTCACCATGGAGAGAAGCGCAACACATTCATTTACAGATTATTATCCATGACATTTGCGTGCATGTTGCCCATCTCCCCCAGGTGCCAGGCCACTATACTCTCAGCATGGCCCGGAGTGTCTCTCTGCTGCTGCTGTTGACATTTACAGGGATATGTGAAGTACCTGCCAGGTATTTGAGCTGCAGGCCGTTTCTGTAGCACGTTCAGGTCACGGCAGGCAGGTGGGAGAGGCTGCAGTCTGCTTCCCACATTAGAGGGACATTTGCATCTCACACTATTTGCAAACAAGCAGGAGTAAAGTGGAAGGATTGTTAGTAAATTAGGCTACCACGGGGCCACAGCTCAATGTGTGTGTGAGTCTTTGTTTGCTCTGTGTCGTCCAATAGGTGCCTTTTTAAAAGCAATGACGTCTGCTGGTTTTTACCTTCAGGTGCAGAGGGGAGATGACATCATGTGTGTGTGCTCGTGTGTATGCATGTTTGTGTGTGTGTGTGTGTGTGGGGGGGAGGTTAAGTGGGGTTAATTTCGTGTCTGATGTTATATTTGCTGTTCCCGAGAGAAAGAGAGAGAGAGAGAGAGAGCGAGAGAGAGAGACTGTAGAATGATTTAGGAAGGAAGGAAGACTGTAGCATTTGATGTACTGACCAGAGACACACTGAACCGGGGCAAACAAGCAAGTCCCTGGAAAAATCTATAAAAACAATTTTAGGCCACCATTTTTAGAAATACACACAGAGTCTCTCTCTCACAAACATACACACACGTAAGGACACACTTATTTACACAGAGCACAAAGTATAGCTGTATTGACAGTGAGGGAGTGGGGAAGAAGAGGGGGGGGGTTGACGGGGACACAATACAAGTCTCTAATAAGGACTGTGACCTGTGCTCAAATATGTTGGAGTGGGATGTCACGTCCTCTTCAGTCTCTGGTGTGCTTGTCCCTTCACCTGCACTTGACTATCTCATCAGCAAGCGTGCACACACACACACATTAAACAACCCCTCTAACACTATCACAAAAGAGTAACCACAAACAGACACACTGTTTGACCACCTCCAGGCCCTAACCTATATCCTGTCCTCCAGCCCAGAGACAAGCCTTATGGGCTTCACTTCCAGATGTATCCCCAGTTTGACAATGGTAGTGGGATCATCCAGTCATTTAGTCTGGGTTGACTATGGTAGTGGGATCATCCAGTCATTTAGTCTGGGTTGACTATGGTAGTGGGATTATCCAGTCATGTAGTCTGGGTTGACTATGGTAGTAGGATCATCCAGTCATTTAGTCTGGGTTGACTATGGTAGTGGGATCATCCAGTCATTTAGTCTGGGTTGACTATGGTAGTGGGACCATCCAGACATTTAGTATGGGTTGACTATGGTAGTGGGATCATCCAGTCATGTGACGAAGATGATGGTGATGAAGGTGTCGTGACACCACTCACGGTAATAGGTGTGTGGTGAACAATGTCTCTATTGGCTCATCACAGAGTGACAGAGGTTCCCTTGAGTAAATGAGACTAAGGCCATGAAATGAAGGACTGTGACTAGAGCAGGATCCTATACTGGTTTACTACAGACTTTTACTGGTGTAACTAGTTTCAGGGTTTCCCAGTGTTCTAGTTAACAGTTGCCTAGCTACTGGTGCATTTCACTACTATTCATCTGGATTGTTCAATGTTGCTTGGAGATGCTTTGCTGAGATGACTGCATAGCGTCTACTTCAGTATGTGTGAGCACGTACAAGCTTCATAAGAGCCAAAGGTTAAGGGTTAGTCTCTTAACATGGTTGGGGCCTTATGGGTGGGTCAATACTCCAGGGACATATTCTTCCCCCACCCCATCAACCTCTTTATAGAGACCCATTAATGGCCACCTCTCCCCCCACATTTACTGTCCTGTTCAGTGTCCTCCCCACCCCATTCCACACACACACCCTAACCCCCATCATCACGCACAGACCCCCTCCATCCCTCCCACCCTCTCTGTCCTCCACTGACCCTGTTCTCGTTTCCCACAAATCCTAAGGGCCAGGCCGCCTAAGGGCCAGACCGCCTAGTGTGTTTTGCTTGAGAGAGTAACGTGGTGGAAACCATTTTCAGTTAGAGACTAGCAGGGCCATGTCTCTAGACAGATCCATTACCATGGATCAGACTGCTGCAACACACACACATAGACACAACAAACAAAGAGACACAATACACACAGAGACAATAGACACGGAGACAATACACACACGGAGACAAAACACAAACAGAGACACAATACACACATATACACAACACACACAG
This sequence comes from Oncorhynchus tshawytscha, assembly GCF_018296145.1. NCBI lineage: Eukaryota > Metazoa > Chordata > Actinopteri > Salmoniformes > Salmonidae > Oncorhynchus > Oncorhynchus tshawytscha. The sequence continues at coordinate 64,449,407 of NC_056431.1, forward strand.
AGAGACAGTACAGACAGAGACATTACACACAGAGATAATACACACACAGAGACACTACACACACAGAGACAATACACACACAGAGACAATACACACAGAGACAATACACACACAGAGACAATACACACAGAGACACTACACACACAGAGACAACACACACAGAGACAATACACACAGATACGAAATACACACAGATATACAATGCACACAGAGACAATACACACACAGAGACAATACACACAGAGACAATACACACACAGAGACAATACACACAGAGACACTACACACACAGAGACAATACACACAGAGACAATACACACACAGAGACAATACACACAGAGACAATACACACACAGAGACAACACACACAGAGACACTACACACACAGAGACACAATACACACCAAGAGACAATACACACCAAGAGACAATACACACAGAGAGAGAACACACACAGAGAGAACACACACTCTGAGACACAATAAACACATATATACAATGCACACAGATATACAAAATACACTGCGACAGACACAATACACACAGAGACAATACACACACAGAGACAATACACACAGAGACACTACACACAGAGAGACAATACACACAGTGACACAATACACACAGAGACAATATACACACACAGACAATACACAACCTGAGATACAATAAACACAGAGAAACATTAATCACAGAGACATAATACAAACAGAGACACAATACACACAGACACACAATACACACAGACACAATACACACAGAGACACAATGCACACATATACACAACACACACACAGAGAGACAATACATACAGACACAACACACAAACACACAGAGACACAATACACACAGTTACAGACAGCTACCCCGACACTCTACACACAGAGACTCACGCACTCCAATCCCTTACTGCCTACAATACATATATCCCCTTACTGCCTACAACACCTACGACACATGTATCCCCTTACTGCCTACAATACATATATCCCCTTACTGCCTACAACACCTACGACACATGTATCCCCTTACCGCCTACAACACATGTATCCCCTTACTGCCTACAACACATGTATCCCCTTACTGCCTACAACACATGTATCCCCTTACTGCCTACAACACCTACGACACATGTATCCCCTTACCGCCTACAACACATGTATCCCCTTACTGCCTACAACACATGTATCCCCTTACTGCCTACAACACATGTATCCCCTTACTGCCTACAACACATGTATCCCCTTACTGCCTACAACACATGTATCCCCTTACTGCCTACAACACATGTATCTCCTTACTGCCTACAACACATGTATCCCCTTACTGCCTACAACACATGTATCCCCTTACTGCCTACAACACATGTATCCCCTTACTGCCTACAACACATGTATCCCCTTACTGCCTACAACACATGTATCCCCTTACTGCCTACAACACATGTATCCCCTTACTGCCTACAACACATGTATCCCCTTACTGCCTACAACACATGAACACAATTCCAAACCTCCCCTCCCCCAGTGGCGTGATATACTGGCATGTCATTGCAGAGCTTCCTGGTGCTTTTTGGATAGAAAAACAGACTGATGAATCAAAGTCTGCACAATGGAAACAGATGATGGACCTGTGCTACTCTCCTCCTAACCTCCACTGGAACAGTAGAACTACACAAATACTCCTATATTCATCCCTCGTTCATTTTGTCAGCAGGTCTGGAGACAGCGAGGATGTGTCTGATGAGCTAATTAACCCAGCAATTAACGAGATGCTATACTGCTGACGGAGCGGACAGACACACACACACACACACACACACAAACAAATGTCTCAAACACACGCACACACACAAACACATACGTCTCTCAATCTCACACACTCACAAACACGCACACACACACACACAAACATTAATGTCTCAAACACACACATCTCTCACTCAGACACACATATCTCTCTCTCACACACACAGTCTTGTTTAACTTACACACAATTGATTCCCATTCAGAATCCTATTTTCCCTAACCCTAAACCTAATCCCACAAAAAATAGCCTTTATCCTTTTGGGGCTGACAAAATGTCCCCAGTTGGTCCCCCAAAAAATGTTTTACTATTCTGGTGGTGACTTCTGCTCCACATGCTAGCATCCCAGTGGTTCTAATGAGCGCAGTAATTAGTTCAAATCCAGTGTCTCAGGTAGTTCGCTTCCTCCTACCTGGATCTCTGATCAGAAGGCCATGGGAACATATCAAAAAACACAATTGCTGGGAACTTTATGATGTCAATAACCTCAGTAATGTTTCATTGGAAACTGGAAGCATATTCTGGGCCGTGTAACCATTGTATAGCAATGCTGTTTTTCTTCCCCAGGCCATTCCACTCTATAGCTCTACAGTATGTTAGCTGTGTATCATGTTTATATTAATACACACACAGGCGCACACACACTCAGGCGCGCACACACACACACACACACACACACACACACACACACACACACACACACACACACACACACACACACACACACACACACACACACACACACACGGTGCTATGTCCAATATTCATAGCCTACAGTAGAACCCATGCCTTGGAAATATGATTAATTGTGCTTAAAGTGATTTGTTTTTAAAAAACATAGCAGTACAGGAACGCTGTTCAAGACAAAACGTTTGTCAACTAAAATGCACAGTTAAGATGTCTGTGGCCTCCTTTAAGCTTTTCTATAGTCTATACACTGTACTCTTTCTACATTGGTGTAGCCTGTCAGCTGGAACATGAAACATTTGCTATTCCATCATCTATTGAACACTGTCAGTCGTGAGTTGAGATATGATAAGGCAGCAATAGCCTAGCATTTAGAGCATTGGGTCAGTAACCGAAAAGTTGCTGGTTCGAATACCTCAGCCCAGCAAAGTGAAAAAATCTGCCGATGTGCCCTTAATTTAAGCAAGGCACGTAACCCTAAATTGCTCCATGGGTGCCATACTACTGACCCTGTAAAGGAAAACATTTCACTGCACCTATCTGGTGTATTTGACAATACAACATGAGATTTTATGGAGATATGAGATAAGAAGGGGAAATTTGTTGGGAACACCCTTAACTTTCCTCTGCCACAATTCCATAGGGCCATGTATAGATGCTGGGTTTGATAAGGCCAGGCTCTATATTTCATTTGACCTTTATTTAACTAGGCAAGTCAGTTAAGAACAATTTCTTATTTTCAATGACGGCCTAGGAACAGTGGGTTGACTGCCTTGTTCAGGGGCAGAACAACAGATTTTTACCTTGTCAGCTCGGGGATTTGATCTTGCACCCTTTTGGTTACAAGTCCAACACTCTAACCACTAGGCTACCTGCCGCCTCGGCAGGGGCAGGTATGATTGAATGATGCCCCATCAACAAACACCTCCCCAATAGAATATGCAGATCTACAGATTTCCCTGTGTCACGCCTTGACCATAGTAAGCTGTTTATTCTCTGTGTTGGTTGGGGCGTGATAGTGACTAGGGTGGGTCATCTAGGTTTTTTATATGTTGGCCTGATATGGTTCCCAATCAGAGACAGCTGTTTATCATTGTCTCTGATTGGGGATCATATTTAGGTAGCCATTTCCTCATTGGTATTCGTGGGATCTTGTCTACGGATAGTTGCCTGTGTGCACCAGTAGTTTCACGTTTCGTTTGTGCTTATTTGTTTGGTTTTGCTGAGTTTCGGTTTATTAAAAATACATGGAACTCTACTCACGCTGTGCCTTGGTCTACTCATTACGATGAACGTGACACCCTGGTTCTCTTCTTTAATCAAGCTCTTGCCAGCTAATTTAATCTCATGAATTTCCCATAATCTCATTTCTTTTATTTTATGGGAAAATAAAGGAGAGGAGAGATAGGAACTCTGATTGGAGGGAGAGAGAGCGGGGAGAGGAGAGATAGGAACTCTGATTGGAGGGAGAGAGAGCGGGGAGAGGAGAGATAGGAACTCTGATTGGAGGGAGAGAGAGCGGGGAGTGGAGAGATAGGAACTCTGATTGGAGGGAGAGAGAGCGGGGAGTGGAGAGATAGGAACTCTGATTGGAGGGAGAGAAAGCGGGGAGTGGAGAGATAGGAACTCTGATTGGAGGGAGAGAGAGCGGGGAGTGGAGAGATAGGAACTCTGATTGGAGGGAGAGAGAGCGGGGAGTGGAGAGATAGGAACTCTGATTGGAGGGAGAGAGAGCGGGGAGTGGAGAGATAGGAACTCTGATTGGAGGGAGAGAGAGCGGGGAACTCTGATTGGAGGGAGAGAGAGCGGGGAGTGGAGAGATAGGAACTCTGATTGGAGGGAGAGAGAGCGGGGAGTGGAGAGATAGGAACTCTGATTGGAGGGAGAGAGAGCGGGGAGTGGAGAGATAGGAACTCTGATTGGAGGGAGAGAGAGCGGGGAGTGGAGAGATAGGAACTCTGATTGGAGGGAGAGAGAGCGGGGAGTGGAGAGATAGGAACTCTGATTGGAGGGAGAGAGAGCGGGGAGTGGAGAGATAGGAACTCTGATTGGAGGGAGAGAGAGCGGGGAGTGGAGAGATAGGAACTCTGATTGGAGGGAGAGAGAGCAGGGAGTGGAGAGATAGGAACTCTGATTGGAGGGAGAGAGAGCGGGGAGTGGAGAGATAGGAACTCTGATTGGAGGGAGAGAGAGCGGGGAGTGGAGAGATAGGAACTCTGATTGGAGGGAGAGAGAGCGGGGAGTGGAGAGATAGGAACTCTGATTGGAGGGAGAGAGAGCGGGGAGTGGAGAGATAGGAACTCTGATTGGAGGGAGAGAGAGCGGGGAGTGGAGAGATAGGAACTCTGATTGGAGGGAGAGAGAGCGGGGAGTGGAGAGATAGGAACTCTGATTGGAGGGAGAGAGAGCGGGGAGTGGAGAGATAGGAACTCTGATTGGAGGGAGAGAGAGCGGGGAGTGGAGAGATAGGAACTCTGATTGGAGGGAGAGAGAGCGGGGAGTGGAGAGATAGGAACTCTGATTGGAGGGAGAGAGAGCGGGGAGTGGAGAGATAGGAACTCTGATTGGAGGGAGAGAGAGCGGGGAGTGGAGAGATAGGAACTCTGATTGGAGGGAGAGAGAGCGGGGAGTGGAGAGATAGGAACTCTGATTGGAGGGAGAGAGAGCGGGGAGTGGAGAGATAGGAACTCTGATTGGAGGGAGAGAGAGCGGGGAGTGGAGAGATAGGAACTCTGATTGGAGGGAGAGAGAGCGGGGAGTGGAGAGATAGGAACTCTGATTGGAGGGAGAGAGAGCGGGGAGTGGAGAGATAGGAACTCTGATTGGAGGGAGAGAGAGCGGGGAGTGGAGAGATAGGAACTCTGATTGGAGGGAGAGAGAGCGGGGAGTGGAGAGATAGGAACTCTGATTGGAGGGAGAGAGAGCGGGGAGTGGAGAGATAGGAACTCTGATTGGAGGGAGAGAGAGCGGGGAGTGGAGAGATAGGAACTCTGATTGGAGGGAGAGAGAGCGGGGAGTGGAGAGATAGGAACTCTGATTGGAGGGAGAGAGCGGGGAGTGGAGAGATAGGAACTCTGATTGGAGGGAGAGAGAGCGGGGAGTGGAGAGATAGGAACTCTGATTGGAGGGAGAGAGAGCGGGGAGTGGAGAGATAGGAACTCTGATTGGAGGGAGAGAGAGCGGGGAGTGGAGAGATAGGAACTCTGATTGGAGGGAGAGAGAGCGGGGAGTGGAGAGATAGGAACTCTGATTGGAGGGAGAGAGAGCGGGGAGTGGAGAGATAGGAACTCTGATTGGAGGGAGAGAGAGCGGGGAGTGGAGAGATAGGAACTCTGATTGGAGGGAGAGAGAGCGGGGAGTGGAGAGATAGGAACTCTGATTGGAGGGAGAGAGAGCGGGGAGTGGAGAGATAGGAACTCTGATTGGAGGGAGAGAGAGCGGGGAGTGGAGAGATAGGAACTCTGATTGGAGGGAGAGAGAGCGGGGAGTGGAGAGATAGGAACTCTGATTGGAGGGAGAGAGAGCGGGGAGTGGAGAGATAGGAACTCTGATTGGAGGGAGAGAGAGCGGGGAGTGGAGAGATAGGAACTCTGATTGGAGGGAGAGAGAGCGGGGAGTGGAGAGATAGGAACTCTGATTGGAGGGAGAGAGAGCGGGGAGTGGAGAGATAGGAACTCTGATTGGAGGGAGAGAGAGCGGGGAGTGGAGAGATAGGAACTCTGATTGGAGGGAGAGAGAGCGGGGAGTGGAGAGATAGGAACTCTGATTGGAGGGAGAGAGAGCGGGGAGTGGAGAGATAGGAACTCTGATTGGAGGGAGAGAGAGCGGGGAGTGGAGAGATAGGAACTCTGATTGGAGGGAGAGAGAGCGGGGAGTGGAGAGATAGGAACTCTGATTGGAGGGAGAGAGAGCGGGGAGTGGAGAGATAGGAACTCTGATTGGAGGGAGAGAGAGCGGGGAGTGGAGAGATAGGAACTCTGATTGGAGGGAGAGAGAGCGGGGAGTGGAGAGATAGGAACTCTGATTGGAGGGAGAGAGAGCGGGGAGTACGCATCCTTTTGTTTCTATGTATTTATGTTTAAATACACTCAGGTCCAGAATTATAGGATCCCTTGGTAAAGATGAGCAAAAAAGACTGTGCAAAAAAATACAGATTTTTAAATAAGTTATAATAATACAATTGCTCAGAGAGAAGAGATCCTTTATGTCATTTATCTGATTTTATGGACTGCAGTCTTCAATTCTAACCACAGATTTTCAATGGGGTTCAAGTCCAGAGACATATATGGCCATTGCAAAGTTTTAATTTTGTGGTCAATCAGCCATGTCTTTGTGGATTTTGGGTAAGACTTTACTTGACACCCAGTGTCATAACACATCATTACACGGTCATAACCATGTCATAATATTTCATAACAGCTGACATAACTTGTCATAACCTGTCACAATATGGCCATAACTGTCCTGACACATATATGTAGACCTGTTGTGACATATATTGGGTTATTTTATGGCTGGTTATGACACCTACATAAGAGTGTTAAAACCCACAAAACCTACCACACAAGGCAACACATTCCATTAGACCATAGATTACTTGTCAACAGTATGTTTATGTTATAGAACATTTTCTGAAATTGACCATATTAAATTATCATTGTAATTGTGCACACATTAATGTCAGACATGTACCTACCCCAAAGCTCTGTTTCTGATGACTGGGATGAATGCAGGAACATATTTGTGACTGATGACTGACATAAGGGCAGTACAGTATGTGATAGGCATATCCGACTTTTATGATTATCATGGTCATAATGCCTCTTGACAGTGTAATAAAGTGTATTATCTTAGTCCAAGTAAAGTGACACAGGATGGTCATAATGCCTCTTGACAGTGTAATAAAGTGTATTATCTTAGTCCAAGTAAAGTGACACAGGATGGTCATAATGCCTCTTGACAGTGTAATAAAGTGTATTATCTTAGTCCAAGTAAAGTGACACAGGATGGTCATAATGCCTCTTGACAGTGTAATAAAGTGTATTATCTTAGTCCAAGTAAAGTAACACATCATGGTCATAATGCCTCTTGACAGTGTAATAAAGTGTATTATCTTAGTCCAAGTAAAGTGACACATCATGGTCATAATGCCTCTTGACAGTGTAATAAAGTGTATTATCTTAGTCCAAGTAAAGTGACACAGGATGTTCATAATGCCTCTTGACAGTGTAATAAAGTGTATTATCTTAGTCCAAGTAAAGTGACACAGGATGGTCATAATGCCTCTTGACAGTGTAATAAAGTGTATTATCTTAGTCCAAGTAAAGTGACACAGGATGGTCATAATGCCTCTTGACAGTGTAATAAAGTGTATTATCTTAGTCCAAGTAAAGTGACACAGGATGGTCATAGTGTTTTTTGACAGTGTCATAAAGTGTACTTAAAATATGATGTGTAAAAAAACATTAAACACAATTGTTTAATTGATTAGGGGGAATTAATTGCCATCTGATTTGTTCTTTACATTATTCTTTACATGACATTCTTCCTCTCCCTTGTATTTCTGTTAGCGGCATTGGGTTTATATATATATAACACTTGAGGAGGGCTGTGTCTCTGTGTATGTAGTTATATTCTCCTATTCTGTATTCTCAATTCTGTATTCTCAACATAGCTCATCCTATTTAAGTTCTTCTGTACATACCTACTTATATATACTTATACTTATACTGTCTATACACACCACGTATTTTCTGCCGGACTCTGACATTCCTCGTTCTGACATTCCTCGTTCTGACATTCCTCGTTCTGACATTCCTCGGTCTGACATTCCTCGGTCTGACATTCCTCGTTCTGACATTCCTCGTTCTGATATTCCTCGACCTGACATTCCTCGTTCTGATATTCCTCGACCTGACATTCCTCGTTCTGACATTCCTCATTCTGATATTCCTCGACCTGACATTCCTCGTTCTGACATTCCTCGTTCTGACATTCCTCGACCTGACATTCCTCGTTCTGACATTCCTCATTCTGATATTCCTCGACCTGACATTCCTCGTTCTGACATTCCTCGTTCTGATATTCCTCGTTATGATATTCCTCGTTATGATATTCCTCCTTCTGATATTTCTCGGTCTGACATTCCTCGGTCTGACATTCCTCATTCTGATATTCCTCGGTCTGACATTCCTCGTTCTGATATTCCTCGGTCTGACATTCCTCGTTCTGATATTCCTCGCTCTGATATTCCTCGGTCTGACATTCCTCGTTCTGATATTCCTCGACCTGACATTCCTCGTTCTGATATTCCTCGGTCTGACATTCCTCGTTCTGACATTCCTCATTCTGATATTCCTCGACCTGACATTCCTCGTTCTAACATTCCTCATTCTGATATTCCTCGACCTGACATTCCTCGTTCTGACATTCCTCAGGCTGACATTCCTCGTTCTCATATTCCTCAACCTGACATTCCTCGTTCTGATATTCCTCGACCTGACATTCCTCATTCTGACATTCCTCATTCTGATATTCCTCGACCTGACATTCCTCGTTCTAACATTCCTCATTCTGATATTCCTCGACCTGACATTCCTCGTTCTGACATTCCTCGGTCTGACATTCCTCGTTCTCATATTCCTCAACCTGACATTCCTCGTTCTGATATTCCTCGACCTGACATTCCTCATTCTGACATTCCTCATTCTGACATTCCTCGACCTGACATTCCTTGTTCTAACATTCCTCATTCTGATATTCCTCGACCTGACATTCCTCGTTCTGACATTCCTCGTTCTGATATTCCTCGATCTGACATTCCTCGTTCTGACATTCCTCGTTCTGATATTCCTCGATCTGACATTCCTCGTTCTGACATTCCTCGTTCTGATATTCCTCGGTCTGACATTCCTCGTTCTGATATTCCTCGGTCTGATATTCCTCGGTCTGACATTCCTCGTTCTCATATTCCTCGGTCTGACATTCCTCGTTCTGATATTCCTCGTTGTGACATTCCTCAATCTGACATTCCTCGTTCTGACATTCCTCGGTCTGACATTCCTCGTTCTGATATTCCTCGGTCTAACGTTCCTCATTCTGATATTCCTCGTTCTGATATTCCTAGTTCTTTATATACCTCATTCTGTCATTCCTCGTTCTGCTATTCCTAGTTCTTTATATACCTCATTCTGATATTCCTCGTTCTGATATTCCTAGTTCTTTATATTCCTCATTCTGATATTCCTCGTTCTGACATTCCTCGTTCTGATATTCCTCGTTCTGATATTCCTTTGAACGGGGTATGGTAGTAGGTGCCAGGCACAAAGAACTGCAACACTGCTGGATATTTCCCGCTCAACAGTTTCCCGTGGTCATCAAGAATGGTTCACCATCCAAAGGACATTTGTAATGGCCGTCGTCGGTGGAAGAAGGTGAGGACCAAGGTGCAGCATGGTAAGTCTTCATGATTTTTAATATAATCAAAACTTAACACTAAACAAAATAACAACTAGGAAGAACGAACAAATGAAACAGTCCTGTCTCGTGATGAAACACAAAACAGAAAATAATCACCCACCAAACACAGGTGGAAAAAGGCTACCTAAGTATGATTCTCAATCAGAGACAACTAACGACACCTGCCTCTGATTGAGAACCATACCAGGCCAAACGCAAAATACAACATAGAAAAACAAACATAGACTGCCCATCCCAACTCACGCCCTGACCATACTAAAACAAAGACAAAACAAAGGAACTAAGGTCAGAACGTGACAACATCGAGTCAACTTGACACAAGTTTGGGAAGCATTGGAGTCAACATGAGCCAGCATCCCTGTGGAATGATTTTAACACCTTGTAGAGTCCATGACCTGACAAATTGAGGCTGTTCTGAGGGCTAAAGGGAGGAAGAGGGGGTGCAACTCAATATCAAGAAGGTGTTCCTAATGTTTGGTATACTCAGTGTACATAGAGGCCAGGGCATGGTCATAGTGACCAGTGTTTCCAGACAGCCAGTAGTAATGACCTGAGATAGTGATATCTGGCCCGTCCTCCATCCACTCACTGCAGAGAGGAACGTCAAAGGCAGTCAGTGATAATATCAGCTCCACCATCACCATCACTAAGCACAGCTATCGGAAATCATTACCACCCTTTAATGACACTGCAATGGTATGATTGATAAAGAAACACACACACTCGTGCATGCAGTGCATGTAAACCTAACAGACACACATGCATGTGCATGCACACACACACACACACACACATTCATGACATTGTAATTGTGTGTGTGAGAGAGAGGAATGCTCGTTCAGTGTGTGTGTGTGTGTTACTGAAAGCATAGCGGTCCTAAGGTCGATTAATCTGGTAAGAATGATTTCAGAAAGGGGAAATAGTGGGATCCTCATAGCTGAGTGTAAATGTACTATTTACAATATATTGCATGTTCATTCATGGATTCAATGGCCCATCTGATAAGAACAGTAATTATTTAGATGATGTGAATATCAATACATTTGTCTGGGGGGATTTTTGAATATGTATGAAAGGGTGTTTGTGTGTGTGAATTAAAACATGTTCTGGTCTCTCTCACTCTCTCACTCTCCATCCCTCCCTCTCTCTCACTCTTGCTCTCTCCCTCCCTCTCTCTTTATCCCTTCCCCTCCCCCTCCCCCTCCCCCTCCCCCTCCCCTCTCTCTCTCTTTCTCTTTCTCTCTGTTTCTCTCTAGTAAAAAGCAGGACACTGGGGATCAGTAGTGTCTGGGAAAGTACCATTTTCCCAGCCAGGGTCCCTCTGTTCCCCATGCGGTCAAAATGGTCTGTTCCTCATTGACTCCAACGCATTAGTATTCAGCAGGCATAACACAAGGCAGTTCCCTAGCAGCCAGGTGACGCACCGTCTGGTACACACACACACAGACAGTCACACACACACACACAGACACACACAGACAGACACACACACACACACACACACACACACACACACATACACACACACACACACAGACAGTCACACACACGCACACACACAGACAGACAGTTGCACACACACATACACACACACACACACACACAGACAGCTGCACACACACATAGACAGTCACACACACAGACAGTCACATGGCGATGCATTGTCTGCTCAATACTGTCAGGCTGCTTCTATCGTTTTCCCATTTGTTATCTCTTCCTCTGTGGGTCTCTGTGTATCAGCGAGGATAAAGCACCTGTGATCCAATACTAGTCTCAGTTCACTGTCAGTTTTTTGACAAAGGGAGAATTCAGACCCAAGTTCCACGCACATAAATGGAACTTCATTCCCTTTTTTAGCACCTTTCTCTCTACAAGTATTCTGACCTCCTGACCCTGACCTTGGGCAAATGCATGTCAGCTAGGTATTCATTTGGGGTGAAGATCACAGAAATTGATGTGCGTCAGAGATGTCTACAGATACGCCGTATACCTTGACTTACTTCCCTCATAATTTTACCACCTTTATATGCGAGGTAACCATGAATAGGGTTGAGGTTCCAAGTGGAAAAACATCAAAATCATTTTTTCCCAATTTCAACATGTATTTTTTTTACAATTTGGATCATGTTAAATATTAACCACTATCGATAGTCACCATCAGTAAAACCCAGTCACATTTTTAACTGTCATTTTAGTGTTAGTTTCCTTTAAAATGGTAGCCTACATTTGGCATCATTCCATGACAAAGTAAGTTTCCCTTTATTTCCTCTATCACATCCTTGTGGTTGATCCTGAGGGTAGCTAACAATACTGGATAATATTTAACATATTACAAGTTGTTCAATCATTTGGGACATGTAGTCCACTTCATGGAATCATCATGGAACGCAGACCAAGCCTGGCCCTCTAAACCTGGAGTCTGGTACATAGTTTACTACGACTGGACCTTAGTCATATCAGATCCATGATCAATGAGAATTAGGGTTGATTTATGGGATTATTTTTCAACTCCTGTACGCTTTTCTCCTCTTTCCAATATTTATATTTATTTAATGGATTGAACAACTTTCAGGATGAATCAAACCACTGTTTTTAATTGACCAATATATTTTGTGCATAAAGGCTGTCCTAATCAGTTCTTTATGAAATAGGTATATTTCTTAAATACGTTGCTAAATGTTAATAATCTACAAGATAATAATAGATAATAATAATAATCTAGATATAATCAAGATAATAATAGATAATAATAATAATCTAGATATAATCAAGATAATAATAGATAATAATAATAATCTAGATATAATCAAGATAATAATCTACAATACATTCTCTCCATGTATTATACTGTCTGTCAAGTTCATTTGAATTAAAGATACACCGTATTTAAAGGGATGGCTTTAGATAAATGCACTGATATTCCCATTGAATGAAAAGTCCATGAGAAAATCTGTTGGCCATCAAGTGAGAGGGTTTTCAGCGGTTGAATAACATGTATTCAGTGTGCATAAGGGAGCCACTCCCAAAGAGCTCTAAGGTAAGTCTGAATACCACATACTGAGAAATTTAAATCAAAACACTTACATTTCCTATGTCTGAATTTGGGCCCAAATTGAACTTCATACGGTGCCTTCAGAAAGTATTCATACCCCTTGACTTATTTCAAATGTTGTTGCGTTACAGCCTGAACTCAAAATGAATTAAATAGATGTTTTTGTTCTCACCCGTCTACACACAATACCCCATAATGACAAAGTGAAAACATGATTTTAGAAATGTTTGCAAGTGTATTTAAAATGAAATGCAGAAATGTATTATTTACATAAGTATTCAATCATGTATAATGTATTCATAAAGCCCTTCTTACATCAGCTGATGTCACAAAGTGCTGTATAGAAACACAGCCTAAAACCCCAGACAGCAAGCAATGCAGGTGTACATATTCACAGCCCGTAGTCAATACATGTTAGAATCACCTTTGCCAGCGATTACAGCTGTATCTTTCTGGGTAAGTCTCAAAGAGCTTTGCACACCTAGACTGTACAATATTTGCTCATTCTTATTTTTACAATTCTTCAAGCTCTGTCAAGTTGGTTGTTGATCATTGCAAGACAGCCATTTTCAAGTCTTGCCATAGATTTGACATTTTTACATAAAAAAGTATAACAATTCAAGCCGATTTAAGTCAAAACTGTAACTATGCCACTCTGGAAAGTAACTCCAGTGTATATTTGGCCTTGTGTTTTAAGTTACTGTCTCCCAGTGTCTGGTGGAAAGTAGACTGAACCAGGTTTTCCTCTAGGATTTTGCCTGTGCTTAGCTCTATTCCATTTATTTTTGAAAAAAAAAAATACTCCCTAATCCTTGCCGATGACAACCATACCCATAACATGATGACGCCACCACCATGCTTGAAAATATGAAGCATGGTACTCATGGTGAAATCCCTGACTGGTTTCCTTCTTTTCCTGCAACTAAGTTAGGAAGGACACCTGTATCTTTGTAGTGACTCGGTGTATTGATACACCATCCAAAGTGTAGTTAATAACTTCACCATGTTCAAAAGGATATTCAATGTCTTCTTTTAAAATATTTTCCCATCTACCAACAGGTGCCCTTCTTTCAGAGGCATTGAAAAACCTCCCTGGTCTTTCTAGTTTTATCTGTGGTTGAAATTCAGTGCTTGACTGAGGGACCTTACAGATAATTGTATGTGTGGGGTACAGAAATGAGGTAGTTATTCAAAAATTGTGTTAAACACTATTATTGGACACAGAGTCCCTGCAACTTATTATGTAACTTGTTAAGCACATTTTTATTTCTGAACGTATTTAGGCTTGCCAAACAAAGGGGTTGAATCCTTATTGACACAAGACATTTCAGCTTTTCATTTGTACTTTTTTTCTTTTTTTCTCAAAAAACATAAATCCACTTTGACATTATGGGGTATTGTGTGTAGGCCAGTGTCACGAACCTCGCTGAAGAGGGTGCCTCTTCCTGTTCGGGCGGGGCTCGGTCGTCGTCGTCACCGGCCTATTAGCTGCCATCGATTCCTTTTTCCGTTTGTGTTGGTTATTGGTTAATTGGGTACACCTGTTTTGTATTAGGGTTTGTTTGTAGGGTATTTAAGGGCACTAGGCCCGCTGGGTATTTGTGCGGGCTTGTTAATTGTTACTCTATGTTTGATGGTGTGATTTGTTTTCATATCTTTATTCTCCGGTCTATTTTGTCTTGTTGTTTTGGACTGGCAACTTATATACGCCCTGTGTGTTGGCGTGATCGTTTTGGTTGCACCGGTGAAATAAATTTGATAAACGATAGAACCCTGCTCTCTGCGCCTGATTCCACCCACCACTCATAGTTATTCGTAACAGCCAGTGACAAAACAAAATCGACATTTTAACAATTATACATTTGTAACACAACAAAATGTGGGGAAAAATCAAGGGGTCTGAATACTCCACAGTATCTTCTGGCCTGCCTTTAGAATAGCATATCTGTGTGCTCTATTTCTACACTGTGACACTGCGCTCACCTCTCCTGTTGTGTGTGTTATGGTAAAGGTTGAAGTCACGCCAATGGTGTAATGTTGACACAGACCACAATGGCAGGAGCAGGGGAATCCGGGCTGAGAGATGGGCCAGTATCAGTGTTTGGCCAACAGGCTGGTGATGACAAACTGGTAGCTGTTCAAGTCTCATTCGTGTCTTCAGCACTTGTCCCACCTGTTAGAACTGTTGAAATGCCAAACACCAACATTTTAGTAAATACTTTCTTAACACTAATTTTTCTTAAAACTGCATTGTTGGATAAGGGCTTGTAAGTAAGCATTTCACTGTAAGGTCTACTACACCTGTTGTATTCGGCGCGTGTGACAAATACAATTTGATTTTATTTGATTATAACAGTGGTCAGGGTAAAGTTAATCTAGAATACTGATCTGTACAAATCTGCTATCTTAATTTGAGAATTGCAACAGGAAATACAAATGTTGGTGCATTCAAGGTTTAAAAAGGCTTCTAAAGTTTGTAATTTCCACTTAAAATGTTCTGGCTTGATTTGCCCTATTGAAAAATGTACCAACCTCTACAAAAATGTCAATTATAATCCAAATAATAATTAACATTTCCTATTGCTGCAGGATTATTTTCCTGCTGTGAGAAGCAGGGTAAATGAAGACTACATCTGCACCTGTAGAGAATTATGTTTTCATAGGCATGCTATCTGGGACCTGAAACCCCCCGCAGTGTGCTTGGCAGACAGGTTTTGTGTATGTTCCATACCAGTGGAGGCTGCTGAGAGGAGGACGGCTCATAGTAATGACTGGAATGGCATCAATGGAATTGTATCAACCACATGGTTAGATAAAATTCAATTTTCTCCATTCCAGACATCATTAAAAAGATGGCACCGATAGAGATGGCAGCTTCGCTTCTAGTCCTTAGGAAACTGTGCATTATTTGTTTTTTTAAATGTATTATTTCTTACATTGTTAGCCCAGAAAACCTTAAGTGTTATTACACAGAACTGGGAAGAACTATTGGATATCAGAGAGACGTCAACCAGGAATACGACTTCCCAAAGCGGATCCTTTGTCTGCACATCCCAGGGCTTTTGAACTGATTCCAGAGGCCGACCCAAAACAACGCCGCCAGAGGAGAGGGTGCCGGAGCGGTCTTCTAGTGAGGCTTCAGATGCACGCACACCACCCACTGAGTATATTACTGAGTATATTACTCGCTAATGTCCAGTCCCTAGTTAACAAAGTAGACAAAATCAGGGTAAGAGTTGTTTTCCAAAGAGATATCCGAGATTGTAACATACTCTGTTTCACGGAAACATGGCTAGCTGGGGACATGCTGTCGGAGTCCATACAGCCAATGGGAATTTCAGTGCATCGCGCCAACAGGAATTAACGTCTCTCCGGGAAGAAGAAGGGCGGAGCAGTATGTTTCATGATTAATGACTCATGGCGTAATTGTAACAACATACAGGAACTCAAGTCCTTTTGTTCACTTGACCTAGAATTACTCACAATCAAATGATGACCGTATTATCTCCCAAGAGAACTCTCCTCGGTTATTGTCACAGCCGTGTATATCCCCCCTCGAGCGGATACTAAGACGACCATCAAGGAACTTCACGGGACTTTATGCAAACTGGAATCCATATATCCTGAGGCTGCATTTATTGTAGCTGGGGATTTTAACAAAGCCAGGCTACCTAAATTCTCTCAGCATATCGATTGCTGTCCACGAGCGAGTAACATGCTCGACCATCGCTACTCTAACTCCCCTGATGCATACAAGGCCCTCTCCGCCCTCCTTTTGGCAAATCTGACCATGACTCCATCTTATTGCTCCCCTCCTATAGGCCGAAACTAAAACAGTGTCAGGGAAATTACCTCTCACTCAATGTCAGCAAAACAAAGGAGCTGATCGTGTACTTCAGGAAACAGCAGAGGGAGCACCCCCCTGTCCACATTGACGGGACAGCAGTGGAGAGGGTGGAGAGTTTTAAGTTCCTCAGCATACACATCACGGACAAACTGAAATGGTCCACCCACACAGACAGCATGGTGAACAAGGCGCAACAGCACCTCTTCAACCTCAGGAGACTGAAAAAATTTGGCTTGTCACCAAAAACACTCACTAACTTTTAAAGCTGCACAATTGAGAGCATCCTGTCGGGCTGTTTCACCGCCTGGTACGGCAAATGCACCGCCCACAACCACAAGGCTCTCCAGAGGATGGTGCGGTCTGCACAACGCATCACAAGGGGGCAAACTATCTGCCCTCCAGGACACCTACACCACCCGATGTCACAGGAAGGCAAAAATATCATCAAGGACAATAACCACCCGAGCCACTGCCTGTTACCCCCGCTACCATCCCGAAGGCGAGGTCAGTACAGGTGTAACAAAGCCGGGACATAGCGATTGAAAAACAGCTTCTATCTCAAGGCCATCAGATTGTTAAACAGCCACCACTATCACAGAGAGGCGGCTGCCTACCTACAGACTTGATACCATTGGCCACTTTAATAAATGGAACACTAGTCACTTTAATAATGGCACTTTAAGAATGTTTACATATCTTGCATTACTCATCTCATATGTATATACTGTATACTGTATCCTTCACTATCTATTCTTTACTATCTATTGCATCTTAGCCGCTCTGTCACTGCTCATCCATATATTTTATACTTATATATTCTCATTCCTTTAATAGATTGTGTGTATTAGGTTTTGTTGTAGAATTTGTTAGATATTAGGTTTTGTTGTGAAATTGTTAGATATTAGGTTTTGTTGTGGAATTGTTAGATATTAGATTTGTTGTGGAATTGTTAGATATTAGATTTGTTGTGGAATTGTTAGATATTAGATTTGTTGTGGAATTGTTAGATATTAGATTTGTTGTGGAATTGTTAGATATTACCTGTTAGATACTGCTGCACTGTCGGATCTAAAAGCATAAGCATTTCACTACTGTCACGTTCTGACCATAGTTCTGTTATTTTATTCTTTGTTTTAGTATGGTCAGGGCATGAGTTGGGGTGGGCAGTCTATGTTTGTTTTTCTATGTTGGTTTTTGTTTTCGGCCTAGTATGGTTCTCAATCAGAGGCAGGTGTCGTTAGTTGTCTCTGATTGAGAATCATACTTAGGTAGCCTGGGTTTCACTTTTGGTTTGTGGGTGTTTGTTTCCGTGTGAGTGTTTGGGCCACACGGTACTGTTTTGGTTTTGTTAATTCACGTCATCGTTTATTGTTTTGATTCAGTGTTCAGTGCTTTCTTTAATTAAAATCATCATGAACACTAACCACGCTGCGCTTTGGTCCGATCCTTACTCCTCCTCAGACGAAGAGGAGGAAATCTGTTACAGCTACACTTGCAGTAACATCTGATTACCATGTGTATGTGGCCAATAACATCTGCTAACCATGTGTATGTGGCCAATAACATCTGCTAACCATGTGTATGTGGCCAATAACATCTGCTAACCATGTGTATGTGGCCAATAACATCTGCTAACCATGTGTATGTGGCCAATAACATCTGCTAACCATGTGTATGTGGCCAATAACATCTGCTAACCATGTGTATGTGGCCAATAACATCTGATATAACATCTGATAACCATGTGTATGTGGCCAATAACATCTGCTAACCGTGTGTATGTGGCCAATAACATCTGCTAACCGTGTGTATGTGGCCAATAACATCTGATAACCATGTGTATGTGACCAATAACATCTGCTAACCATGTGTATGTGACCAATAACATCTGCTAACCATGTGTATGTGACCAATAACATCTTCTAACCATGTGTATGTGACCAATAACATCTGCTAACCATGTGTATGTGACCAATAACATCTGCTAACCATGTGTATGTGGCCAATAACATCTGATAACCATGTGTATGTGGCCAATAACATCTGATAACCATGTGTATGTGGCCAATAACATCTGCTAACCGTGTGTATGTGGCCAATAACATCTGCTAACCGTGTGTATGTGGCCAATAACATCTGATAACCATGTGTATGTGACCAATAACATCTGCTAACCATGTGTATGTGACCAATAACATCTGCTAACCATGTGTATGTGACCAATAACATCTTCTAACCATGTGTATGTGACCAATAACATCTGCTAACCATGTGTATGTGACCAATAACATCTGCTAACCATGTGTATGTGGCCAATAACATCTGCTAACCATGTGTATGTGGCCAATAACATCTGCTAACCATGTGTATGTGGCCAATAACATCTGCTAACCATGTGTATGTAACCAATAACATTTGATTTGATATGGGATTTGATTTGAGCCATCCGTCCCTCAGAAGCATCCACTGTTCCATACCATCTGAGGCTACCAGCTGCATCCTATTTAAAGATTGTTATATACAAAATTGAAAATGAATGGCACACTACGTCAATTAAGTCATTATAGGGTATATTTGTCTCAACTTTGTTTAAAATTGTATGTGGTGTCCAGACTATGGTTAGACGTGGCATGGCATGAAATTATTTTCTTCTTCCACAATGTAACACGTCAACAACATGCCACATAGCACTGAGCTGTGCTGACACTGTGTCCTCCAATTCTAACTCTAACTCCTAAACCTAACCGTAACACTAACCCTAAACCTAATTCAACCTTAACTCGAAGCCCCCTTAGAAATAGCATTTGACCTTGTGGGGTCTAACAAAATGTCCCCAGTTGGTCACATTTTTGTTTGTTTACTTTCAGTTAAACACATCCACCCGCACACACACAGACACACACACACAGACACACACACACACAACACACACACACATTGACTGAGGGTTGTGGACTGTGTCAAATGCCTCTGTGGCATGAATGATGGCTGTGTACACACTACTAACAGAGATCTGTCCACACCCAGGATAGGAGAACAACATGTCCATAGCAGAGCCCCACAGAGTGCATTAGCAAAGAGGCTGTAGTAGCTGTTCTCTCAGTGGCTAAACTCTGGATGCTCCCTAAACCACTGTGAGGTAACTGGGTTTAAAACACCTGGATCAAAGACCAAACAGAAGTCTACAGGCCAGGTCTTTCTTTCTTTCTTTCTTTTCTCTCTCTCTCTCTCTCTCTCTCTCTCTCTCTCTCTCTCTCTCTCTCTCTCTCTCTCTCTCTCTCTCTCTCTCTCTCTCTCTCTCTCTCTCTCTCTCTCTCTCTCTCTCTCTCTCTCTCTCTCTCTCTCTCTCTCTCTCTCTCTCTCTCTCTCTCTCTTTCCCTCTCTCTCTCTCTCTCTCTCTCTCTCTCTCTCTCCCTCTCTCTCTCTCTCCCTCTCATAACACTGGGCCAGATAACAGCATGTTGACTTCTTAGGAGTTGTTATGACGACGTCTTACGGTGAATGGATGTTATGAAGAAATAGTGGTAACTCAGTCAGTTCAGTTCTTTTACTTTCTTTTATACTTTCTTTCTTACTCATCATTGGGTATGTTTATATTCACATAATACTGTGATTAGTGTGAATACTCAGATTAATATAATCAAATCATAGTTTATTGGTCGCATACACAGATTTGCAGATGTTATAGCAAGTGAGGCGAGATGCTTGTTTCTAGCTCCAACAGTGAGGTAATACTACCTAGTAATATCAAACAATACGCACATATCGGAATGAACAATGTCAGCGTCCGGAATATAATGGTGTGTATAGACAGTATGGACAGTATATGAATTGAAAAGGTATGTACAGCAGTAGTTACATAGGATGATCCATGACTACAATACAGTGTACACTGAGTATTCCAAACACTTAGAACACCTTCCTAAAATTGAGTTGCACTACTCCCTTTTGCCCTCAGAACAGCCTCAATTCATTGGGCATGGACTCTACAAGGTGTTAAAAGTGGTCCACAGGAATGCTGACCCATGTTGAATCCAATGCTTCAAACAATTGTGTCAAGTTGGCTGGATGTCCTTTGTGGTGGTCCGTTCTTGATACACACAGGAAACTGTTGAGCATGAAAAACCCAGCAACGTTGCAGTTCTTGACACAAACCGGTGTGTCTGGCACCTACTACCATACGCCGTTCAAAGGCACTTAAATCTTCTGTCTTGTCCATTCAGCCTCTGAATGTCACACAAACACAATCCATGTCTCAATTGCCTCAAGGCTTAAAAATAATGTTTTAGCCTGTCCCCCCCTTCATCTACACTGATTGAAGTGGATTTAACAAATAACATCAATATGGGATCATAGATTTTACCTGGATTCCCCTGGTTGACATTGCTGCAGGGACTTGCTTCCATTCAGCCACAAGGGCATTAGTGAGGTCGGGCACTGTTGTTGGGCAATTAGGCCTGGATCGCAGTCGGCATTCCAATTCATACCAAAGGTGTCCCATGGGTTTGAGGTGCAGGCCTGTCAAGTTATTCCACACTGATCTCGACAAACCATTTCTGTATGGACCTTGCTTTGTGCACAGGGGTATTGTCATGCTAAAACAGGAAAAGGCCTTCGCCCAAGCTGTTGCCACAAAGTTGAAAAAACAGAATCGTCTAGAATGTCATTGTATGCTGTAGTGTTAAGATTTCCCTTCACTGGAACTAAGGGGCCTAATCCAAACCATGAAAACAGCCCCAGACCATTATTCATCTGGCTTTACACCACTCCAGCCAACGCTTAGCATTGCGCATGGTGATCTTAGGCTTGTGTGCAGTTCCTCGGCCAAGAACACAGTGGCCTCCCTAATTTAGGATCCGCCCCTTTTTTTCAATTTTCGCCTAAAATGACATACCCAAATCTAACTGCCTGTAGCTCAGGACCTGAAGCAAGGATATGCCACTTTGAAGTTTGTACAAATGTTAAATGAGAACACAGTGGCCTCCTAATTTAGGATCCGAATTTTCGCCTAAAATGACATACCCAAATCTAACTGCCTGTAGCTCAGGACCTGAAGCAAGGATATGCATATTGATACCATTTGAAAACACTTTGAAGTTTGTACAAATGTTAAATGAATGTAGGAGACTATAACACATTAGATCAGGTAAAATATAATACCATCATCTAATTTAGGATCCGCCCCTTTTTTTCAATTTTCGCCTAAAATGACATACCCAAATCTAACTGCCTGTAGCTCAGGACCTGAAGCAAGGATATGCATATTATTGATACCATTTGAAAGGAAACACTTTGAAGTTTGTAGAAATGTTAAATGAATGTAGGAGACTATAACACATTAGATCAGGTAAAATATAATACCATCATCTTTAAAATGCAATGGAAAGTCATAATGCAATTTCGATTTTGGCCAATAGATGGCAGCAGTGTATGTGCAAAGTTTAAGACTGATCCAATGAACCATTGCATTTATGTTCAACATTTTGTTTCAAGACTTCCCAAATGTGCCTAATTGGTTTATTAATACATTTTAAAGTTCATAACTGTTCACTCTCCTCAAACAATAGCATGGTATTATTTCACTGTCATAGCTACTGTAAATTGGACAGCGCAGTTAGATTAACAAGAATTTAAGCCAACATCAGATATGTCTATGTCCTGGGAAATGTTCTTGTTACTTACAACCTCATGCTAATCACATTAGCCTACGTTAGCTCAACCGTCAAGATTGAGATTCAACCTCAACCGTGGGACTAGGAGACCAGTCAAGATTGAGGCAAAGATGAACGGAGCAAAGTACAGAGAGATCCTTGATGAAAACCTGCTCCAGAGCGCTCAGGACCTCAGACTAGGGTGAAGGTTCACCTTCCAACAGGACAACGACCCTAAGCACACAGCCAAGACAATGCAGAATGACTTCGGGACAAGTCTCTGAATGTCCTTGAGTGGCCCAGCCAGAGCCCGGACTTGAACCCGATCGAACATCTCTGGAGAGACCTGAAAATAGCTGTGTAGCAACGCTCCCCATCCAACATGACTGTGCTTGAGAGCATCTGCAGAGAAAAATGTAAGAAACTTCCCAAATACAGGTGTGCCAAGCTTGTAGCATCATACCTAAGAAAACTCTGTGCTGTTATCACTACCAACGATGCTACAACAAAGCACCAAGTAAAGGGTCTGAATATTTATATAAATGTAAAATTTCATTTCTTTGTATTATTTATTAATTAGCAAAAATGTCTACAAACTTGTTTTTGCTTTGTCCTTTGTTTTGTGTGTAGATAGGAGAGAGAGAAACAACATTGTAACCTTTACGGAATCGGTGTCCCTCCACCGGGATGGTTGAGCTAATGTGCGCTAATGTAATTAGCATGACGTTGTAAGTAACAAGAACATTTCCCAGGACATAGACATGTCTTATACTGGCAGAAAGCTTACATTCTTGTTAATCTAACTGCACTCTCCAACTTACAGTAGCATTTACAGTGAAAAAATACCATGCTATTGTTTGAGGATAGTGCACAACAACAAAAAACTTTTATCACAGCAACTGGTTTGATACATTCACCTCTTTTTATTTTTTATTTTTTTATTTTACCTTTATTTAACTAGGCAAGATCAGTTAAGAACAAATTCTTATTTTCAATGACGGTCTAGGAACAGTGGGTTAACTGCCTGTTCAGGGGCAGAACGACAGATTTGTACCTTGTCAGCTCGGGGGTTTGAACTTGCAACCTTCCGGTAGGTAAGTAATGATCTTACATTCAATAATCTTGCTCTGATTTGTCATCCCAAGGGTCCCAGAGATAAAATGTAGCATAGTTTTGTTTGGTAAAATGAATTTTAAATTCAAATGTAGGAACGGGGTTCAATATTTTGAACCCCTCCTGTTTAGATTTGGGTATGTCATTTTAGGCGGAAATTGAAAAAAAAGGGTCCAAGCCTCAATTTTAGAATAAGGTTGTAATGTAACAAAATGTGGAAAAAGTCAAGGGCTCTGAATACTGGAACTGTATCGCAGTTGTAATAAGCATATTTTCCATCAATAATACTGTTTTCACATTAGGCAATACACCTGCACTAAGTATGATCAAAGGTGTGATCATTGAAGACATCTTTCACAATCAGGTGTACTGTAATCTAATTAAACAAATGAAATGAATGAAAGAAAGAAACATAATGTTTAGCAAGCACTAGTTTGCATCAAACCTGCTTTCAGCATTTAGCCATAGGTTCTCATTGACATCACAGGGGCAATTTTAGTAAAGAAGTGTGAAACCCCCATCAAAAAGACCCCAGCAACTTCTGATCTTGTCAATATCAGATTATATCTGAATTACTGTGAAGTAAAATCATAATAGTCATAATAATACATTACAGTGTACAATATCAAATCAAATCAAATGTATTTATATAGCCCTTCGTACATCAGATGATATCTCAAAGTGCTGTACAGAAACCCAGCCTAAAACCCCAAACAGCAAGCAATGCAGGTGTAGAAGCACGGTGGCTAGGAAAAACTCCCTAGAAAGGCCAAAACCTAGGAAGAAACCTAGAGAGGAACCAGGCTATGTGGGGTGGCCAGTCCTCTTCTGGCTGTGCCGGGTGGAGATTATAACAGAACATGGCCAAGATGTTCAAATGTTCATAAATGACCAGCATGGTCAAATAATAATAATCACAGGCAGAACAGTTGAAACTGGAGCAGCAGCATGGCCAGGTGGACTGGGGACAGCAAGGTGTCATCATGTCAGGTAGTCCTGAGGCATGGTCCTAGGGCTCAGGTCCTCCGAGAGAGAGAAAGAAAGAAAGAGAGAATTAGAGAGAGCATACTTAAATTCACACAGGACACCGGATAAGACAGGAGAAGTACTCCAGATATAACAAACTGACCAAAGCCCCCCGACACATAAACTACTGCAGCATAAATACTGGAGGCTGAGACAGGAGGGGTATATATCATACTTCATATGTTTAGACTTTTCACGCATGCATTGTCATTATGTGGTTCTTAACATGTGTAGTAGACAAACCATCATCAGTTTACCAAACAGTTAAGTTATTATCAATTAAGAGCAGTGGGATTAAGTAACAGTAAAATGTATTTTAAACAAATGAGAAGACCATCATGGCAAAAGTAATGTGAGCATTGCGAAAAGCAATTACGCTAAATGAACATGCATTTCTAGATGAAACACTGATTAAGTCTGGTGAAAAAGTGACTGTATGACCGTGTGTGTTGTACTTACTCAATCGAAAATGTGCTTACAGTTTTTAAACAACTGCCTTTTTTGCCCATCTGTTTTAAGTGTTGTACTAAGCATTGTGAAAATGTACCATATAGTCGTGAAATGTTCACCAATGTGAACAAAAGTAATTTGAAAGATTTCTCAGAAATGCAGATGTTTTAATCAGCGTACCCTTACTTTGATCATGACCTTACGCCGATTAAGATAAGCAGAGTAAGGTGTTGACTAATGCCATACTCAGCACAGAGCCATAATCAGTTTAATGTTGAATTATTAGTGTACAGTTGTATTCGGAAGTTTACATACACTTGGGTTGGAGTCATTCAAATTAGTTTTTCAACCACTCCACAAATTTCTTGTCAACAAACTTTGTGCATGACACAAGTCATTTTTCCAACAATTGTTTACAGACAAGGTACCTATATCCACAGTAAAACGAGTCGTATATCGACATAAGCTGAAAGGCCGCTCAGCAAGGAAGAAGCCACTACTAAAAAAACCTCCATAAAAAAGCCAGACTACAGTTTGCAACTACACATGAGGATGAAGATTGTACTTTTTGAAGAAATGTCCTCTGGTCTGATGAAACAAAAGTAGAACTGTTTGTCCATAATGACCATCGTTATGTTTGGAGGAAAAAGGGGGAGGCCTGCAAGCTGAAAAACACCATCCCAACCGTGAAGCACGGGGGTGGCAGCATCATGTTGTGTGGGTGTTTTGCTGCAGGAGGGACTGGTGCACTTCACAAAATAGATGGCATCATGAGGGAGTAATATTATGTGGATATATTGAAGCAACATCTCAAGACATCAGTCAGGAAGTTAAAACTTGGTCGCAAATGGGTTTTCCAAATGGACAATGACCCCAAGCATGCTTCCAAAGTTGCGGCAAAATGGCTTAAGGACAACAAAGTCAAGGTATTGGAGTGGCCATCACAAAGCCCTGACCTCAGTCCTATAGAAAATTTGTGAGCAGAACTGAAAAAGCGTCTGCGAGCAAGGAGGCCTACAAACCTGACTCCGTTACACCAGCTCTGTCAAGAGGAATGGGCCAAAATTCACCCAGCTTATTGTGGGAAGCTTGTGGAAGGCTACTCGAAACGTTTGACCCAAGTTAAACAATTTGAAGGCAATGCTACCAAATACTAATTGACTGTATGTAAACTTCTAACCCACTGGGAATGTGATGAAATAAATAAAAGCTGAAATAAATCATTCTCCCTACTATTATTCTGACATTTCACATTCTTAAAATAAAGTGGTGATCCTAACTGACCAAAGACGGAATTTTTACTAGGATTAAATGTCAGGAATTGTGAAAAACTGAGTTTAAATGTATTTGGCTAAGGTGTATGTAAACTTCCGACTGTAACTGTACATGTAAATGTACTCATTGATTTCCTTTCCAGCACCCTATTCTGAGTATGTACTGATTGTGAAATCCACAGTAGGAGCATCAGACAAAAAAAAGCTGAATAGCACAGTTCCAGCTGTGTAAGAGAACGTTCAAGAGTAGGTCATCCCTATCTGTTAGTATAAGAGAAAGTGTTGAGTTAAGCACAGGCTTATTTTTGCCCTGGCTGGTGTGTGTGTGTGTGTGTGTGTGTGTGTGTGTGTGTGTGTGTGTGTGTGTGTGTGTGTGTGTGTGTGTGTGTGTGTGTGTGTGTGTGTGTGTGTGTGTGTGTGTGTGTGTGTGTGTGTGTGTGTGTGTGTGTGTGTGTGTGTTCCTCGGGTCGGGAACAGAACATGATGCAGCTGAAACTGGGGCTAATTTGGAGAGCTGTTTCCATTCCTTCCTCTGGCACCCTGCATTCTTCAGATCTGTCAACAGGGTGCGAGAACACCCCTCAGCTTCTTATCCTCTGAGTCAACAAATACACACACACACACACACACACACACACACACACACACTCACACAGAGACAGAATATTCTTTGTTTAGAACACACTATAGCGATGTTTCTCAATACGCTAACTGCTGCGCTCCACACGCTCATGCTCCGAGTTCCTTCTCTGGAGAATTTCTCTTGAGTACTTTCTTCAGTAACACTTTTATAGTCATAATATGTCATAAAAGCTGACATAACTTGTCATAACCTGTCATAATATGGTCATAACACTGTCATGACCTATATATTTACATCTGTTGTGACATATATTGCTGGTTTTATGACTGGTTATGACACCTACATAAGAGTCTCAAAACCGACATTTATTATTAAAATGTGGGTTTTCAATGCTAAGAAGTTTCCTTTTGTTTGAAAGGTTGTTAAATCCTTTGTTGTATGTGTGGTTGTGTGTGTGTGTGTGTGTGTGTGTTGTGTGTGTGTGTGTGTGGTTGTGTGTGTGTGTGTGGTTGTGTGTGTGTGTGTGTGTGTGGTTGTGTGTGTGTGTGTGTGTGGTTGTGTGTGTGTGTGTGTGGTTGTGTGTGTGTGTGTGTGGTTGTGTGTGTGTATTCATGAAGGCATGCTTTTTACAAGTTTCTTCTCTATATAATTAACAAACACAGTCAGTGGGTCACAGCCTATTACAGTAACTTGTGGTTCATTCTCTCTGCCCTACAGGGAGGGAGAGGAGAGAAGAGGAGTGTGGATGTGGTCTGGCACACAACACACCCCAACGATAACACAAACAACGCTATCGGTAACCATGATGACACACACGGTCGGAACTCCGCGCGAGACTGGAAAATCTGGAGAGACTTTTGAATGACTGATAACATGGAGATTAGGTGGAAGTTATGGGCTATCAGGTAGACCTTGGGAAAAACACATACCTTTTGCTACCTAAACAAATATAGTGTGTTTGAATGGGAAATATCAATAAAAGCTTGTCATATTACCTTAAAAAATAAATGTTACCGTAGTTTGAAACAGCACTTAAACTGCAAAATACAACTGATATAGAGACAACGTCATCCCCTATTGCTCATACTGAGAAACACATTGTAGAAAAGACTGAAATCTCCCTGACATTTACTCCATCTGTCTTCTAGTCTAAAATATCTGATGTGAGGCACGGACTGATCATAGTGGTGTGTGTGTGTGTGTGTGTGTGTGTGTGTGTGTGTGTGTGTGTGTGTGTGTGTGTGTGTGTGTGTGTGTGTGTGTGTGTGTGTGTGTGTGTGTGTGTGTGTGTGTGTGTGTGTGTGTGTGTGTGTGTGTGTGTGTGTGTGTGTGTCGGAGGGAGCCGGTGAGTTGGAGGTCACATTGACCCTGATGGCAGCTCGACCTCGAGGTCACACACACAAATAGATATATGCGCAAACAGACCAAACAGAGACAGAAGAGGGGAGGACTAGAGAGGGTCAAGGCTAAAGCAGGTGTCTGCAGACACGTTTGGTGGCCGTCCAGGTATGTATTAGAACATCACTACCACCATGGGACAAATAAGAAACAGAGGGGAGAGAGGAAGGGAGGGGGAGCAGGGAGAGAGAGAGACATACAAAGACAGGAAGGACACAGGTAGGTATGAGGTAAGAGGATACCATTATTAAATGAGGTGAGAAGATACCATTATTAAATGAGGTGAGATGATACCATTATTAAATGAGGTGAGAAGATACCATTATTAAATGAGGTGAGATGATACCATTATTAAATTAGGTAAAAAGATACCATTATTAAATGAGGTAAGAAGATACCATTATTAAATGAGGAGAGATGATACCATTATTAAATGAGGTGAGATGATACCATTATTAAATGAGGTGAGAGGATACCATTATTAAATGAGGTGACATGATACCATTATTAAATTAGGTAAAAAGATACCATTATTAAATGAGGTAAAAAGATACCATTATTACAGTTTTTTTCGATTGCTAAACGACAGTGGGCACAACTGGAGTCACATGTGCAAAACTCTAACTACAGTCTGCACTACCAACAGTCACCTGAGCTAAACAGTTCACATCACCTGCAAAACTCATTCCAAGCAACACAACTCTTAACACATGGCTCAAAACACGCTCAGTGCAGCCAAACACTATGCACAACCCTCACTGAGATAACACACACTGTCACTCAGAACACACTGAGAGTAAAAACACTAGCATCAAACACCAATACAGAAAATACAAACTCTTCATCTTTACAGTTTGAACAATTTCAGTGACTTTATACAAAGTAATATTTTCTTCAAAGAAAAGAGTGACATTCTTTCACATGATTTATTAAATTTTTTAGAACATAACAATTCTTTAAGGTAAATGAAAATTAGCAGTTTGCTTCAATAGTCTGTAGTAATTTACGGAATTACAGTAATGAGAAAAAAAGAAACTAAAAGTACATACTGTAATTCGAACAAATAATTGAGGGGCTAATCCTGCCTCTCTCTAGCATCAGGCCACAGGTTTTCTTCAACATCACATCTAATGTTTTCTCTTGCCATGCACCTGGGGAAGAACCTTCTGGAGTGCCTTATCCATTCCTGGCAGTCCTCTGGACTCGTGTCCTCACATCCGGCACGCATGGCTTCCAAAAGAGACATTTGGTCATGTGGGTGGTGACCAAACACTTTCCACCTCCAGGCAGAGAAAAACTCCTCTATTGGGTTGAGGAAGGGTGAAAATGCAGGCAGGTACAAAACCATAAATCTGTGATGTGCTGCAAACCAATCTGTGACAGCTGCAGAGTGGTGAAAAGCAACGTTATCGCAAACTATGACAAAAACTTGGGGTTTCTTACTGGCTCCCCTGTTCTGCTGGCACTAGCTGAGCATAGAGCTGTTCTAGGAAAGCTATAAGCCTTTCTGTGTTGTATGGGCCAATGAGTGGTGTGTTGAGAAGCAAACCATCATTGGCCATTGCAGCACACATGGTGATATTTCCCCCTTTGGCCTGGAACCTCAACAGTGGCCCTTTGACCTATAACATTCCTTACTCTGCGCCATGTTTTGGCAAGGTTAAATCCAGCTTCATCGATAAATACAAATGAATGTGGTCTTTCCAGTGCTTCCACCTCCATTACTCTCTGAAAAACAGTAAGTGCACAGTTTTACTGTAGAAATGCTAGTGTTTTTTTACTGTAAATATTTTGTATAGCTGTGTACGTAACCTCAGACGTCTTAACTGGACATATTGGTATCTTTGCTCTTTTACCCGTTCACTGTTTCTCTCGAACGGTACAGTGTATAACTGTTTCATTGTAACTTGGTGTTTCTTTAGGACTCGAGCAATAGTTGTTGTACTGACAGAATTAACATTTTCAAATATATCATTATCAGCCAGCACTCTATCTTGAATCTCCCGCAGTTTTATTGCATTGTTGACAACAACCATGTCAACAATAGCATTTTCCTGCGCATCTGAAAATATTTTTCCTCTTCCCCCTGTTGGGGGTAGCCTTTGGGTCCTGTTGTAAAAATATATTTTACAGTCAAACTTACTGTAATATATATCTGTGTAAATATTCTACAATTGCAATACAAAATAGATTCCTGTAATGTTTACATTTACTGTAAGGATGTAACTCTCACCTGTTTGCATGATGGAAAATTC
Organism: Oncorhynchus tshawytscha; assembly: GCF_018296145.1. NCBI lineage: Eukaryota > Metazoa > Chordata > Actinopteri > Salmoniformes > Salmonidae > Oncorhynchus > Oncorhynchus tshawytscha. The sequence goes on from NC_056431.1 coordinate 64,480,027, forward strand.
GCATTACAGATGCCACTGTGGATCTTTGCAGATTGGGTTGCACCCTCAACCCATCTCTCTCAATGAGAGACCATGGTTCACGACATGGTCTATAAGTGTAGCCCTTATTTCATCTGAAATAACAGCTCTTTGCCTTCTTTGTCTTCCTCCACGCATCCGCCCTCTCCCTGGCACCCTTCTCCCTCCACGAACCCATCTTCCTTGTTCCATTTCCAAAATGAGTCTTTCTGAGCTCTACCTATATATACTGTAATATGTGTGTGTGTTCACTAACAAGTCTAAAACAAGACACCTGCTTAGCCTTTCAGCTGAAATTGCAATCAGCAGTGTTTGAAAGGCACAAGGCTGAAATCTATTCCGTTTTGAATGTGTGGTTCACAGTTTTGACAGCAGTGTGTTAGCATTTGAACAAAGTGCTGTAAATCCACAGTGTTGTGCAGGTTGTGGTTAAAGTCATAGGATAAGTGTGTAGAGTTTTGAAAACTGTGTTCAAGCAATGAAAAACGAACTAGAGTTTGGTCCACATGAACTGCTGCTGTGCAGACTGTAGTTAGACTTTTGCACATGTGACTCCAGTTGTGTCCACTGTCGTTTAGCAATCGAAAAAACTGTAAATTAGGTAAAAAGATACCATTATTAAATTAGGTAAAAAGATACCATTATTAAATTAGGTAAGAAGATACCATTATTAAATGAGGTGAGATGATACCATTATTAAATGAGGTGAGATGATACCATTATTAAATGAGGTGAGAGGATACCATTATTAAATGAGGTGACATGATACCATTATTAAATGAGGTGAGATGATACCATTATTAAATTAGGTAAAAAGATACCATTATTAAATGAGGTAAAAAGATACCATTATTAAATGAGGTAAGAAGATACCATTATTAAATGAGGTGAGATGATACCATTATTAAATGAGGTGAGAGGATACCATTATTAAATGAGGTGACATGATACCATTATTAAATGAGGTTAGAGGATACCATTATCAAATGAGGTGAGAGGATACCATTATTACATTTTGTAAAAAGATACCATTATTAAATGAGGTGACAGGATACCATTATTAAATGAGGTGACATGATACCATTATTAAATGAGGTGACATGATACCATTATTAAATGAGGTGAGAGGATACCATTATTAAATGAGGTAAGAAGATACCATTATTAAATGAGGTAAGAAGATACCATTATTAAATGAGGTGAGATGATACCATTATTACATGAGGTGACATGATACCATTGGAGAGGAGAGAGAGACCTGGAAGAAGAGAGGAGAGAGAGACCTGGAGGTGGAGAGGAGAGCGAGACCTGGAGAGAGAGAGAGGAGAGAGAGATTCCTGGGGGTGGAGAGGAGAGAGAGACCTGAAGGTGGAGAGGAGAGCGAGACCTGGAGAGAGAGAGGAGAGAGAGACCTGGAGGTGGAGAGGAGAGAGAGACCTGGAGGTGAAGAGGAAAGAGAGACCTGGAGGTGGAGAGGAGAGAAAGACCTGGAGGTTGAGAGGAGAGAGAGACCTGGAGAGAGAGAGGAGAGAGAGACCTGGGGGTGGAGAGGAGAGAGGGACTTGGATGTGGAGAGGAGAGAGAGACCTGGAGAGAGAGAGGAGAGAGAGACCTGGAGGTAGAGAGGAGAGAGAGACCTGGGGGTGGAGAGGAGAGAGGGACCTGGATGTGGAGAGGAGAGAGAGACCTGGAGGTGGAGAGGAGAGAGAGACCTGGAGGTTGAGAGGAGAGAGAGACCTGGAGAGAGAGAGGAGAGAGCGACCTCGGGGTGGAGAGGAGAGAGAGATCTGGAGGTGGAGAGGAGAGAGAGACCTGGAGGTAGAGAGGAAAGAGAGACCTGGAGGTAGAGAGGAGAGAGAGACCTGGAGAGAGAGACAGATTAGAGAGATACCTGGAGGTGGAGAGGAGAGAGAGAGACCTGAAGGTGGAGATGAGAGAAGGACCTGGAGGTAGAGAGGAGAGAAAGACCTAGAGAGAGAGAGAGGAGAGAGAGACCTGGGGGTGAAGAGGAAAGAGAGACCTGGAGGAGGAGAGGAGAGAGAGAGACCTGGAGATGGAGAAGAGAGAGAGACCTGGGGGTGGAGAGAACAGAGAGAGAGACCTGGAGGTGAAGAGGAAAGAGAGACCTGGAGATGGAGAGGAGAGAAATACCTGGAGAGAGAGAGACATGAGAGAGAGACCTGAAGATGGAGAGGATAGAGAGAGACCTGGAGGTGGAGAGGAGAGAGATAACTGGAGGATCAGAGGAAAGAGAGACCTGGAGGTGGAGAGGAGAGAGATAACTGGAGGATCAGAGGAAAGAGAGAACTGGAGGTGGAGAGGAGAGAGAGAACTGGAGGTGGAGAGGAGAGATAGACCTGGAGGTGGAGAGGAGAGAGACCTGGAGGGAGAGAGAGGAGAGAGCGACCTGGGGGTGGAGAGGAGAGAGAGATCTGGAGGTGGAGAGGAGAGACAGACCTGGAGAGAGAGACAGATTAGAGATACCTGGAGGTGGAGAGGAGAGAGAGACCTGAAGGTGGAGATGAGAGAAGGACCTGGAGGTAGAGAGGAGAGAAAGACCTAGAGAGAGAGAGAGGAGAGAGAGACCTGGTGGTGGAGAGGAGAGAGAGAGACCTGGAGGTGGAGAGGAGAGAGAGAGACCTGGAGATGGAGAAGAGAGAGAGACCTGGAGGTGAAGAGGAAAGAGAGACCTGGAGGTGGAGAGGAGAGAGATACCTGGAGAGAGAGAGACATGAGAGAGAGAGACCTGAAGATGGAGAGGATAGAGAGAGACCTGGAGGTGGAGAGGAGAGAGATAACTGGAGGATCAGAGGAAAGAGAGACCTGGAGGTGGAGAGGAAAGATAGACCTGGAGGTGGAGAGGAGAGAGAAAGACCTGGGGGTGGAGAGGAGAGAGAGACCTGGAGAGAGAGATTACAGAGATACCTGGAGGTGGGGGGGAGAGGGAGATCTGGAGGTGGAGATGAGAGAAAGACCTGGAGGTAGAGAGGAGAGAAATACCGAGAGAGAGAGAGAGGAGAGAGAGAGCTGGAGAGAGAGAGATGAGAGAGAGATCTGGAGGTGGAGAGGAGAGAGAGATCTGGAGGTGGAGATGAGAGAAAGACCTTGGAGGCTAAGAGGAGAGAAAGACCTAGAGAGAGAGAGATGAGAGAGAGACAAGGGGGTGGAGAGGAGAGAGAGATACCTGGAGGTGGAGAGGAGAGAAAGACCTGGAGGTTGAGAGGAGAGAGAGACCTGGATGTGGAGAGGAGAGAGAGACCTGGAGGTGGAGAAGAGAGAGAGACCTGGAGGTAGAGAGGAGAGAGAGACCTGGAGAGAGAGACAGATTAGAGAGATACCTGGAGGTGGAGAGGAGAGCGAGAGACCTGAAGGTGGAGATGAGAGAAGGACCTGGAGGTAGAGAGGAGAGAAAGACCTAGAGAGAGAGAGAGGAGAGAGAGACCTGGGGGTAGAGAGGAGAGAGAGACCTGGAGGTGGAGAGGAGAGAGAGAGACCTGGAGATGGAGAAGAGAGAGACCTGGGGGTGGAGAGAAGAGAGAGAGAGACCTTGGGGTGAAGAGGAAAGAGAGACCTGGAGGTGGAGAGGAGAGAGATACCTGGAGAGAGAGAGACATGAGAGAGAGACCTGAAGATGGAGAGGATAGAGAGAGACCTGGAGGTGGAGAGGAGAGAGATAACTGGAGGATCAGACGAAAGAGAGACCTGGAGGTGGAGAGGAGAGAGAGAACTGGAGGTGGAGAGGAAAGATAGACCTGGAGGTGGAGAGGAGAGAGAGATACCTGGAGGTGGAGAGGAGAGAAAGACCTGGAAGTTGAGAGGAGAGAGAGACCTGGGGGTGGAGAGGAGAGAGGGACCTGGATGTGGAGAGGAGAGAGAGACCTGGAGAGAGAGAGAGAGGAGAGAGCGACCTCGGGGTGGAGAGGAGAGAGAGATCTGGATGTGGAGAGGAGAGGAGAGAGAGACCTGGAGGTAGAGAGGAAAGAGAGACCTGGAGGTAGAGAGGAGAGAGAGACCTGGAGAGAGAGACAGATTAGAGAGACACCTGGAGGTGGAGAGGAGAGAGAGAGACCTGAAGGTGGAGATGAGAGAAGGACCTGGAGGTAGAGAGGAGACAAAGACCTAGAGAGAGAGAGGAGAGAGAGACCTGGGGGTGGAGAGGAGAGAGAGACCTGGAGGTGGAGAGGAGAGAGAGAGACCTGGAGATGGAGAAGAGAGAGAGACCTGGGGGTGGAGAGAAGAGAGAGAGAGACCTGGAGGTGAAGAGGAAAGAGAGACCTGGAGGTGGAGAGGAGAGAGATACCTGGAGAGAGAGAGACATGAGTGAGAGACCTGAAGATGGAGAGGATAGAGAGAGACCTGGAGGTGGAGAGGAGAGAGATAACTGGAGGATCAGAGGAAAGAGAGACCTGGAGGTGGAGAGGAGAGAGATAACTGGAGGATCAGAGGAAAGAGAGACCTGGAGGTGGAGAGGAGAGAGAGAACTGGAGGTGGAGAGCAGAGATAGACCTGGAGGTGGAGAGGAGAGAGAGACCTGGAGAGAGAGAGAGGAGAGAGCGACCTGGGGGTGGAGAGGAGATAGAGATCTGGAGGTGGAGAGGAGAGAGAGACCTGGAGAGAGAGACAGATTAGGGAGATACCTGGAAGTGGAGAGGAGAGAGAAAGACCTGGGGGTGGAGAGGAGAGAGAGACCTGGAGAGAGAGATTACAGAGAGACCTGGAGGTGGGGGGAGGTGGAGATCTGGAGGTGGAGATGAGAGAAAGACAGAGAGAGAGAGAGAGAGAGAGAGAGAGACCTGGGGGTGGAGAGGAGAGAGAGCCCTGGAGGTGGAGAGGAGAGAGAGACCTGGAGAGAGAGAGAGGAGAGAGGGACCTGGGGGTGGAGAGGAGAGAGAGACCTGGAGGTAGAGAGGAGAGAGGGACCTAGAGAGAGAGAGAGAGGAGAGAGAGACATGGGGGTGGAGAGAAGAGAGAGAGACCTGGAGATGGAGACGAGAGAGAGACCTGGGGGTGGAGAGTAGAGAGAGACCTGGAGGTGGAGATGAGAGAAAGAGCTGGAGAGAGAGAGAGGAGAGAGAGACCTGGAGGTGGAGAGGAAAGAGAGACCTGGAGGTGGAGAGGAAAGAGAGACCTGGAGGTGGAGAGGAGAGAGAGAGATGAGAGAGAGACCTGGAGGTGGAGAGGAGAGAGAGACCTGGAGAGAGAGAGAGGAGAGAGAGACCTGGAGATGGAGAGGAGAGAGAGACCTGGAGAGAGAGAGAGGAGAGAGCGACCTGGGGGTGGAGAGGAGATAAGGCCGCCGTAGGCAGACATGGCTCACAAGAGAAGACAGGCTATGTGCTCACTGCCCACAAAATGAGGTGGAAACTGAGCTGCACTTCCTAACCTCCTGCCCAATGTATGACCATATTAGAGAGACATATTTCCCTCAGATTACACAGATCCACAAAGAATTCGAAAACAAATCCAATTTTGAAAAACTCCCATATCTACTGGGTGAAATTCCACAGTGTGCCATCACAGCAGCAAGATTTGTGACCTGTTGCCACGAGAAAAGGGCAACCAGTGAAGAACAAACACCATTGTAAATGCAACCCATATTTATGCGTATTTATTTTATCTTGTGTCCTTTAACCATTTGTACATTGTTAAAACACTGTATATATATATAATATGACATTTGTAATGTCTTTACTGTTTTGAAACTTCTGTATGTGTAATGTTTACTGTTAATTTTTGTTGTTTTTCACTTTATATATTCACTTTGTATGTTGTCTACCTCACTTGCTTTGGCAATGTTAACACATGTTTCCCATGCCAATAAAGCCCTTGAATTGAATTGATATAGAGACCTGGAGGTGGAGAGGAGGGAGAGACATGGGGGTGGAGAGAAGAGAGAGAGACCTGGAGATGGAGACGAGAGAGAGACCTGGGGGTGGAGAGTAGAGAGAGACCTGGAGGTGGAGATGAGAGAAAGAGCTGGAGAGAGAGAGAGAGAGAGAGACCTGGAGGTGGAGAGGAAAGAGAGACCTGGAGGTGGAGAGGAGAGAGAGAGAACTGGAGGTGGAGAGGAGAGAGAAAGACCTGTAGGTGGACAGGAGAGAGAGACCTGGAGGTAGAGAAGAGAGAAAGACCTGGAGGTGGAGATGAGAGAAAGAACTGGAGGTAGAGAGGAGAGTGGGACCTAGAGAGAGAGAGAGAGAGAGAGACCGGGGTGGAGAAGAAAGGTGGAGTGGAGAGAGAGACCTAGAGAGAGAGGAGTGAGAGACCTGGAGGTGGAGAGGAGAGAGAGAGCTGGAGGTGGAGAGGAGAGAGAGAGAGGAGAGAGAGACCTGGAGGATCAGAGGAAAGAGAGACCTGGAGGTGGAGAGGAGAGAGAGACCTGGAGATGGAGAGGAGAGAGAGACCTGGAGGTAGAGAGGAAAGAGAGACCTGGAGGTAGAGAGGAGAGAGAGACCTGGAGAGAGAGACAGATTAGAGAGATACCTGGAGGTGGAGAGGAGAGAGAGAGACCTGAAGGTGGAGATGAGAGAAGGACCTGGAGGTAGAGAGGAGACAAAGACCTAGAGAGAGAGAGAGAGAGAGAGCGACCTGGGGGTGGAGAGGAGATAGAGATCTGGAGGTGGAGAGGAGAGAGAGACCTGGAGATCAAATCAAATCAAATCAAATGTATTTGTCACATACACATGGTTAGCAGATGTTAATGCGAGTGTAGCGAAATGCTTGTGCTTCTAGTTCCGACAATGCAGTAATAACGAGCAAGTAATCTAACTAACAATTCCAAAAAAACTACTGTCTTATACACAGTGTAAGGGGATAAAGAATATGTACATAAGGATATATGAATGAGTGATGGTACAGAGCAGCATAGGCAAGATACAGTAGATGATATCGAGTACAGTATATACATATGAGATAAGTATGTAAACCAAGTGGCATAGTTAAAGTGGCTAGTGATACATGTATTACATAAGGATGCAGTCGATGATATAGAGTACAGTATCAACGTATGCATATGAGATGAACAATGTAGGGTAAGTAACATTATATAAGGTAGCATTGTTTAAAGTGGCTAGTGATATATTTACATCATTTCCCATCAATTCCCATGATTAAAGTGGCTGGAGTAGAGTCAGTGTCATTGACAGTGTGTTGGCAGTAGCCACTCAATGTTAGTGGTGGCTGTTTAACAGTCTGATGGCCTTGAGATAGAAGCTGTTTTTCAGTCTCTCGGTCCCAGCTTTGATGCACCTGTACTGACCTCGCCTTCTGGATGACAGCGGGGTGAACAGGCAGTGGCTCGGGTGGTTGATGTCCTTGATGATCTTTATGGCCTTCCTGTAGCATCGGGTGGTGTAGGTGTCCTGGAGGGCAGGTAGTTTGCCCCCGGTGATGCGTTGTGCAGACCTCACTACCCTCTGGAGAGCCTTACGGTTGAGGGCGGTGCAGTTGCCATACCAGGCGGTGATACAGCCCGCCAGGATGCTCTCGATTGTGCATCTGTAGAAGTTTGTGAGTGCTTTTGGTGACAAGCCGAATTTCTTCAGCCTCCTGAGGTTGAAGAGGCGCTGCTGCGCCTTCCTCACGATGCTGTCTGTGTGAGTGGACCAATTCAGTTTGTCTGTGATGTGTATGCCGAGGAACTTAAAACTTGCTACCCTCTCCACTACTGTTCCATCGATGTGGATGGGGGTGTTCCCTCTGCTGTTTCCTGAAGTCCACAATCATCTCCTTAGTTTTGTTGACGTTGAGTGTGAGGTTATTTTCCTGACACCACACTCCGAGGGCCCTCACCTCCTCCCTGTAGGCCGTCTCGTCGTTGTTGGTAATCAAGCCTACCACTGTTGTGTCGTCCGCAAACTTGATGATTGAGTTGGAGGCGTGCATGGCCACGCAGTCGTGGGTGAACAGGGAGTACAGGAGAGGGCTCAGAACGCACCCTTGTGGGGCCCCAGTGTTGAGGATCAGCGGGGAGGAGATGTTGTTGCCTACCCTCACCACCTGGGGGCGGCCCGTCAGGAAGTCCAGTACCCAGTTGCACAGGGCGGGGTCGAGACCCAGGGTCTCGAGCTTGATGACGAGCTTGGAGGGTACTATGGTGTTGAATGCCGAGCTCTAGTCGATGAACAGCATTCTCACATAGGTATTCCTCTTGTCCAGATGGGTTAGGGCAGTGTGCAGTGTGGTTGAGATTGCATCGTCTGTGGACCTATTTGGGCGGTAAGCAAATTGGAGTGGGTCAAGGGTGTCAGGTAGGGTGGAGGTGATATGGTCCTTGACTAGTCTCTCAAAGCACTTCATGATGACGGATGTGAGTGCTACGGGCGGTAGTCGTTTAGCTCAGTTACCTTAGCTTTCTTGGGAACAGGAACAATGGTGGCACTCTTGAAGCATGTGGGAACAGCAGACTGGTATAGGGATTGATTGAATATGTCCGTAAACACACCGGCCAGCTGGTCTGCGCATGCTCTGAGGGCGCGGCTGGGGATGCCGTCTGGGCCTGCAGCCTTGCGAGGGTTAACACGTTTAAATGTCTTACTCACTTCGGCTGCAGTGAAGGAGAGACCGCATGTTTCCGTTGCAGGCCGTGTCAGTGGCACTGTATTGTCCTCAAAGCGGGCAAAAAAGTTATTTAGTCTGCCTGGGAGCAAGACATCCTGGTCCGTGACTGGGGTGGGTTTCTTCCTGTAGTCCGTGATTGACTGTAGACCCTGCCACATGCCTCTTGTGTCTGAGCCGTTGAATTGAGATGGAGATGGAGATGGAGAAGAGAGAGAGACCTGGGGGTGGAGAGAAGAGAGAGAGAGACCTGGAGGTGAAGAGGAAAGAGAGACCTGGAGGTGGAGAGGAGAGTGATACCTGGAGAGAGAGAGACATGAGTGAGAGACCTGAAGATGGAGAGGATAGAGAGAGACCTGGAGGTGGAGAGGAGAGAGATAACTGGAGGATCAGAGGAAAAAGAGACCTGGAGGTGGAGAGAGGAGAGAGAGACCTGGAGAGAGAGAGAGGAGAGAACAACCTGGGGGTGGAGAGGAGATAGAGATCTGGAGGTGGAGAGGAGAGAGAGACCTGGAGAGAGAGACAGATTAGGGAGATACCTGGAGGTGGAGAGGAGAGAGAAAGACCTGGGGGTGGAGAGGAGAGAGAGACCTGGAGAGAGAGATTACAGAGAGACCTGGAGGTGGGGGGGAGGTGGAGATCTGGAGGTGGAGATGAGAGAAAGACAGAGAGAGAGAGAGAGAGAGAGAGAGAGAGACCTGGGGGTGGAGAGGAGAGAGAGCCCTGGAGGTGGAGAGGAGAGAGAGACCTGGAGAGAGAGAGAGGAGAGAGGGACCTGGGGGTGGAGAGGAGAGAGAGACCTGGAGGTAGAGAGGAGAGAGGGACCTAGAGAGAGTCAGAGGAGAGAGAGACATGGGGGTGGAGAGAAGAGAGAGAGACCTGGAGATGGAGACGAGAGAGAGACCTGGGGGTGGAGAGTAGAGAGAGACCTGGAGGTGGAGATGAGAGAAAGAGCTGGAGAGAGAGAGAGGAGAGAGAGACCTGGAGGTGGAGAGGAAAGAGAGACCTGGAGGTGGAGAGGAGAGAGAGAGATGAGAGAGAGACCTGGAGGTGGAGAGGAGAGAGAGACCTGGAGAGAGAGAGAGGGAGAGAGAGACCTGGAGATGGAGAGGAGAGAGAGACCTGGAGAGAGAGAGAGGAGAGAGCGACCTGGGGGTGGAGAGGAGATAAGGCCGCCGTAGGCAGACATGGCTCACAAGAGAAGACAGGCTATGTGCTCACTGCCCACAAAATGAGGTGGAAACTGAGCTGCACTTCCTAACCTCCTGCCCAATGTATGACCATATTAGAGAGACATATTTCCCTCAGATTACACAGATCCACAAAGAATTCGAAAACAAATCCAATTTTGAAAAACTCCCATATCTACTGGGTGAAATTCCACAATGTGCCATCACAGCAGCAAGATTTGTGACCTGTTGCCACGAGAAAAGGGCAACCAGTGAAGAACAAACACCATTGTAAATGCAACCCATATTTATGCTTATTTATTTTATCTTGTGTCCTTTAACCATTTGTACATTGTTAAAACACTGTATATATATATAATATGACATTTGTAATGTCTTTACTGTTTTGAAACTTCTGTATGTGTAATGTTTACTGTTAATTTTTGTTGTTTTTCACTTTATATATTCACTTTGTATGTTGTCTACCTCACTTGCTTTGGCAATGTTAACACATGTTTCCCATGCCAATAAAGCCCTTGAATTGAATTGATATAGAGACCTGGAGGTGGAGAGGAGGGAGAGACATGGGGGAGGAGAGAAGAGAGAGAGACCTGGAGATGGAGACGAGAGAGAGACCTGGGGGTGGAGAGTAGAGAGAGACCTGGAGGTGGAGATGAGAGAAAGAGCTGGAGAGAGAGAGAGGAGAGAGAGACCTGGAGGTGGAGAGGAAAGAGAGACCTGGAGTTGGAGAGGAGAGAGAGAGATGAGAGAGAGACCTGGAGGTGGAGAGAAAAGAGAGACCTGTAGGTGGAGAGGAGAGAGAGAGAACTGGAGGTGGAGAGGAGAGAGAAAGACCTGTAGGTGGACAGGAGAGAGAGACCTGGAGGTAGAGAAGAGAGAAAGAACTGGAGGTAGAGAGGAGAGTGGGACCTAGAGAGAGAGAGGAGAGAGAGAGACCGGGGGTGGAGAAGAAAGGTGGAGTGGAGAGAGAGACCTAGAGAGAGAGGAGTGAGAGACCTGGAGGTGGAGAGGAGAGAGAGAGCTGGAGGTGGAGAGGAGAGAGAGAGAGGAGAGAGAGACCTGGAGGATCAGAGGAAAGAGAGACCTGGAGGTGGAGAGGAGAGAGAGACCTGGAGATGGAGAGGAGAGAGAGAGAGACCTTGAGAGATGAGAGAGAGACCTGGAGGTGGAGAGGAGAGAAAGACCTGGAGGTAGATAGGAGAGAGAGACCAGGAGAGAGAGAGATGAGAGAGAGATCTGGAGGTGGAGAGGAGAGAGAGATCTGGAGGTGGAGATGAGAGAAAGACCTTGGAGGCTGAGAGGAGAGAAAGACCTAGAGAGAGAGAGAGGAGAGAGAGATAAGGGGGTGGAGAGGAGAGAGAGAGACCTGGAGGTGGAGAGGAGAGAGATACCTGGAGGTAGAGAGGAGAGATAGACCTGGAGGTGGAGAGGAGAGAGAGACATGGAGGTGAAGAGGAAAGAGAGACCTGGAGGTGGAGAGGAGAGAGAGACCTGGAGGTGGAGAGGAGAGAGAGGCCTGGAGAGAGAGAGAGAGAGAGAGAGATGAGAGAGAGACCTGGAGGTGGAGAGGAGAGAGATACCTGGAGGTAGAGAGGAGAGAGAGACCTGGGGGTGGAGAGGAGAGAGAGACATGGAGGTGAAGAGGAAAGAGAGACCTGGAGGTGGAGAGGAGAGAGAGACCTGGAGGTGGAGAGGAGAGAGAGACCTGGAGAGAGAGAGAGATGAGAGAGAGACCTGGAGTTGGAGAGGATAGATAGAGACCTGGAGGTGGAGAGGAGTTAGAGACCTGGTGGTGGAGAGGAGAAAGAGAGACCTGGAAGTGGAGGGGAGAGAGAGAGGAGAGACCTGGAGGTGGAGAGTAAATAGAGACCTGGAGGTGGAGAGGAGAGAGAGCGAGGAGAGAGAGACCTGGAGGTGGAGAGAAAAGAGAGACCTGGATGTGGAGAGTAGAGAGAGAGACCTGGAGGTGGAGAGGAGAGCGAGACCTGTAGAGAGAGTGAGAGAGAGAGATGAGAGAGAGACCTGGGGGTGGAGAGGAGAAAGAGACCTGGAAGTGGAGAGGAGATATAGAGACCTGGAGGTGGAGGTGGAGAGGAGAGAGAGACCTGGAGGTGGAGAGGAGAGAGAGACCTAGAGAGAGAGAGAGAGAGAGAGAGAGATGACAGACCTGGATGTGGAGAGGAGAGAGGGAGACCTGGAGGTGGAGAGGAGAGAGAGAGAAAGACCTGGAGGTGGAGGGGAGAGAGAGGAGAGAGAGACCTGGAGGTGGAGAGGAAAGAGAGACCTGGAAGTGGAGAGAGAGAGACCTGGAGGTGGAGAGGAGAGAGAAAGACCTGTAGGTGGAGAGGAGAGAGAGACCTGGAGTTGGAGAGGAGAGAGAATCACCTGGGGGTTAATCACAAGATTGAACCCAACATGGGGGGACTTTCATGACGTTGGCCTAGGGGTATGTTTATGGCAGTCATAAATACCTCTTCCCCCCTTTTTCCTTTCTCTACCCTACTGATGTGAAATTTGAAAACCCCCTTGGTTAACATAGAGATTCTGGGAACATCAGATGGGGGGAAATTAACTATGTTCTGGTAATCCGACCAATTGAACATATGCGGTGGTACTTAATGAATATGATGTCAGTTTGGTTGTCATCTGAGACATTCTCCTCAATGATAGGATGACATGCCCTCTACAGTGGAAAGTCTACACATCAGAGTTATCGGATTCACATGGAATTGTTGTTCAATTTAAATGTTTGAATATAACATTATTGGTGAAGAGATTAAATGTAATTTTAGCTTCCAAATGAGAGATTTGGGTTTTCATAAGGTTAGGGCTTTGCTCAATCAGTGCTTTATCAATAAGTGCATTGAGAATGTCTACCCACAGTGACTGTACGTACATACCCCAACCAGAAGCCATGGATTACAGCCAACATTCGCACTGAGCTTAAGGGAAGAGCTACCGCTTTCAATGAGAGGGACTCTAACCCGGAAGCTTATAAGAAATCCCGCTATCACTCCGACGAACCATCAAACAGGCAAGGTGCCAATACAGGACTAAGATCAAATCATACTACACCGTCTCCAACGCTCGTCGGATGTGGCAGGGCCGGAAAACAATTACAGACTACAAATGGAAGCACAGCCGAGAGCTGCCCAGTGACACAAGCCTACCAAACGAGCTAAATCACTTCTATACTCGCTTCGAGTCAAGAAACACTGAAACAGGCATGACAGCATCAGCTGTTCCGGAAGACCGTATGATCACGCTCTCCGCATCCGATGTGAGTAAGACTTTTAAACAGGTCAACATTCACAAGGCTTCAGGGCCAGACAGATTACCAGGACATGTACCCCGAGCATGCGCTGACCAACTGGCAAGTGTCTTCACTGACATTTTCAACCTCTCCCTGTCTGCGTCTGTAATACCAACATGTTTCAAGCAGACCACCATAGTCTCTGTGCCCAAGAACACTAAGGTAACCTACCGACCTGAAGCACTAAAGTCTGTAGCCATTAAATGCTTTTAAAGGCTGGTCATGGCTCACATCAACACCATTATCCCAGAAACCCTAGACCCATTCCAATTTGCATACCGCCCCAACAGATCCACAGATGATGCAATCTTTATTGCACTCCACAACGCCCTTTCAGAACAGGACAAAAGGAATACCTACGTGAGAATGCTATTCATTGACTACAGCCTAGCATTCAACACCATAGTGCCCTCAAAGCTCATCACTAAGTTAAGAACCCTGGGACTAAACACCTTCCTCTGCAACTGGATCCTGGACTTCCTGACGGACTGTCCCCAGGTGGTAAGGGTTGGTAACAATAAATCCGGCACGCTGATCCTAAACACGGGGGCCCCTCAGGGGTGCGTACTCAGTCCCCTCCTGTACTCTCTGTTCACTCATGACTGCACGTACATGCACGACTCCATCACCATCATTAAGTTTGCTGATTACAAAACAGTGGTAGGCCAGATCACCGACAATGATGAGACAGCCTACAGGGTGGAGTTCAGAGACCTGACCTTGTGGGGCAAGGACAACAACCTCTCCTTCAACGTGATCAAGACAAAGGAGATGATTGTGGACTACAGGAAAAGGAGGGCAGAGCATGCCCTCATTCTCATCGATGTGGCTGTAGTGAATCAGATTGAGAGCTTCAAGTTCCTTGGCGTCCACATCACCAACAAATGAACATGGTCCAAGCACACCAAGACAGCCGTGAAGAGGGCACGACAAAACCTATTCCCCATCGGGAGACTGAAAAGATTTGGCATGGGTCCTCATATTCTCAAAATGTTTTACAGCTGCAATATCGAGAGCATCCTGACAGGTTGCATCACTGCCTGGAATGGCAACTGCTCGGCCCTCCGACCGCAAGGCACTACAGAGGGTAGTGCCTACAGCCCAGTACATCACCCAGGCCAAGCTTCTGGCCATCCAAGACCTCTATACCAGGTGGTCAGAGGTAGGCCCTAAAAATGGTCAAAGATTCCAGCCACCCTAATCATATACTATTCTCTCTGCTACCGCACTGCAAGCGGTACCGGAGCGCGAAGTCTAGTTCCAAGAGGCTCCTGAATAGCTTCTAGCCCCAAGTCTTAAGACTCCTGAACAGCTAATCAAATGGCTGCCCAGACTATTTGCATGAGGTTGTAAGTAACAAGAACGTTTCCAAGGACATAGACATATCTGATATTGGCAGAAAGCTTACATTTTTGTTAATCTGCACTGTTCAGTTTACAGTAGCTATTACAGTGAAAGAATACCATTATATTGTTTCAGGAGAGTGCACAATTTTGAACATGAAAAATTATTAATTAACAAATTAGGTACATGTGGGCAGTCTTGATACAAGACTTTGAACAGAAATACAATCGTACATTGGATCAGTCTGAAACTTTGCACATACACTGCTACCATCTAGTGACCAAAATCTAAATTGCACCTGGACTGGAATAATACATTATGGCTTTTCTCTTGCTTTTCAAAGATGATGGTACAAAAAAAATACAAAAGAACGGTTGTTTTTTCTTTGTATTTTCTTTAACCAGATCTATTGTGTTATATTCTCCTACATTCCTTTCACATTTCCACAAACTTCAAATTGTTTCCTTTTAAATGGTGCCAAGAATATGCATATCCTTGCTTCAGGGCATGAGATACAGGCAGTTAGATTTGGGTATGTCATTTTAGGCTAAAATTGGGGGGAAAAGGGGCGGATCCTTAAAAGGTTTTAAGGGCTTGTAAGTAAGAATTTCACTGTAAGGTCTACACCTGTATTTGGCGCATGTAACAAAAACAATCTGATTACATTTGATTTAATGTCTGAAGTTAATTCTAACCTTAAAAATGTGGAATTCATGTCTAAACTTAACCTTAAACTTTGATATTTGACGTTTGTAACAGCTTCGACATTTGACATTTGAGAAACGTATATGAACATCTAATTCTGACATGAGACTGTGATAGCTAGTTGTATAGTTTATTGTACATTCCAGCCACAATAGAATGGGAGACAAAAGTGGAAATTGAGTAGCTATAGCTCGATATTCAAATTATCATGGAATAATAAGTGATTTTGGGGATCGTTCTTCCAGTGCTATGTAACCTCTGTAGAGTATACCCAATATGGTAGTACTTCATGAACTACATTTGTATATTTCACAAACTCTGACTTGTTTGTGAACTGTGGGACAGACGGGTTCAGAAGAGAGTGTCCGAGCCTGAGTACTTTATGACTGTATGCACGTGTTTATTCAGGATTGCATGTGCGTGTGTGAGAAAGGATTTGGCCAGTGAAAAGGATTGTATTTGCTTTGAGGGAAAAAAAGCTTTTTCAACATGTGAGTACACAACTGCCACATTTGTATATTACTCCAGAGTTACTTGAGTTACTTATCTCTTTCTGCAGTTGATAAACAGGTGAGCATTATATCAGTGTCCCAGTGAACAGTGTCCCAGTGAGCAGTGTCCCAGTGAGCAGTGTCCCAGTGAGCAGTGTCCCAGTGAGCAGTGTCCCAGTGAGCAGTGTACCAGTGAACAGTGTCCCAGTGAGCAGTGTTCCCAGTGAGCAGTGTCCCAGTGAACAGTGTCCCAGTGAGCAGTGTCCCAGTGAACAGTGTCCTAGTGAGCAGTGTCCTAGTGAACAGTGTCCCAGTGAGCAGTGTCCCAGTGAACAGTGTCCCAGTGAGCAGTGTCCCAGTGAACAGTGTCCCAGTGAGCAGTGTCCCAGTGAGCAGTGTCCCAGTGAGCAGTGTCCCAGTGAGTGTCCCAGTGTCCCAGTGAGCAGTGTCCCAGTGAACAGTGTCCCAGTGAGCAGTGTCCCAGTGAACAGTGTCCCAGTGTCCCAGTGAGCAGTGTCCCAGTGAGCAGTGTCCCAGTGAGCAGTGTCCCAGCCAGTGAGCAGTGTCCCAGTGAACAGTGTCCCAGTGAGCAGTGTCCCAGTGAGCAGTGTCCCAGTGAACAGTGTCCCAGTGAGCAGTGTCCCAGTGAACAGTGTCCCAGTGAGCAGTGTCCCAGTGAGCAGTGTCCCAGTGAACAGTGTCCCAGTGAACCCCAGTGAGCAGTGTCCCAGTGAGCAGTGTCCCAGTGAGCAGTGTCCCAGTGAACAGGTGTGTGTGTGTGTGTGTGTGTGTGTGTGTGTGTGTGTGTGTGTGTGTGTGTGTGTGTGTGTGTGTGTGTGTGTGTGTGAACAGTGTCCCAGTGGTTATGTCTCCCAGTGAGCAGTGTCTCTCTCCCCCATTTCTACTGATAGTGATCAGAGGAAATCTTTATGAGTTCCGTTTTAGCTCAACAGTCATGCCACACACACACATTTCACACAAACACACACACACACACACACACACACACACACGCTCCCAGAAACATTCAGCTGGCCAGTGTGTCCTGTGTCAAACAGAGGAAGCTGATGATTAGTACCCTGAGGAACAGAGAGGACCAGAGGAGGGGGAGGAGGTAGGGAAACAGAGAGGCACAGAGGAGGGGGAGGAGGGAGGGGGACAGAGAGGCACAGAGGATGGGGAGGAGGGAGGGAGACAGAGAGGCACAGAGGAGGGGGAGGAGGGAGGGGAACAGAAAGGCACAGAGGAGGGAGGGGGACAGAGAGGCACAGAGGAGGGGGAGGAGGGACGGGAAAGGAATACAGGAAGAGATTATCAACACTATGGATTGGCCAATCGGAAGCTTTCAGTATCCTGCCACTCCACTGGGCTGGGAGGGAGGGGGAATGGGGGGAGAGAGGGAGGAAGAGGGAGGGAGGGGAATGGGGGGAGAGAGGGAGGAAGAGGGAGGGAGAGAGGGAATAGATAGAGATAAAAAGAGAGAATGAGGGATGGAGAGAGACCAAAATAGGATGTGAGATGTAAAGAATTGCTTTCCGACTTCTCTGGCCCACAGAGAGTGAGAGTGGCGCTACAGAAAGAGAAAGTAGTACGATTATTGACACAGGATGTGGAGGTCCGGACAACAGGAAGATGACTCTGCCCTCTAGTAAACCCTACCCAACCTTCTACCCTTTTGACGCTGCTTAGAGCCAGGATGACCCTTTCATGGCCTATTACCAATGGTCTGTTCTTTCTTCTTGGCTTTTGTGTGTGTGTGTGTGTGTGTGTGTGTGTGTGTGTGTGTGTGTGTGTGTGTGTGTGTGTGTGTGTGTGTGTGTGTGTGTGTGTGTGTGTGTGTGTGTGTGTGTGTGTGTGTGTGTGTGTGTGCGTGCGTGCGTGCATGTGTGTGTGAGAGAGAGTTGGTGTGGCAATCACGTTAAGCCAGCTCCATAACGTAATTGCCCCACCAATCCTATTATTGTGTTTTATCTGATTGTGTGTGGGTGTTCTCTTCTACTTTCCTTTCACTATCTCTTCTGTCTTTCTGTTTTATGTCTATCAGCCCTATGATGTCTTCGTCCCGCAGTGTGAACTGTTGATGTGCTCTGGTATGCCTACAGTATATGCCTACTTATTCATAGTCAGATAAGTCAACCTGACCACAGCCACAGCACAGCATAGACTTGTGCTTTGGATTAGAATGGGAGGAGGAATGGTGTGTTTGTGTAATTGTTCATCATACTTCAACGCCTTTCCACCACAGAGAAAAACACACTCCCAGACCAAAACACGCAAGTACACAGAAATGAATGCATATGGACGCATGCACACACACCCATACACCCACACAAACACAAACAAACACACACACACACACACAGACAAATACACACACATTCACACACAGTCACACTCCAGCTGTCAGCCAACCCTGGTTCCAATGAGCAAGTGGGTTTAAAAACAAATGACGTGCTTAGTCTTTTAGTATGTTCTGGACACTGTTTTTCCTGTGGCAGGAATGCGGACAGGAATGTGTTTTGCTCCGGTAGTGCTTCGCTTCGACAAAAAAAGATAGCGAGAGAGAGAGAGAGAAAGTGAAACAGGGAGCGAGAGAACCAAAACATTTATGAAAAATACAGAGAAAGTGCATAACAGAAAGGAGGAGAGGACTAAAACATAGCTCCATTAGTCTTGTGTGATAACCACTGGGCCGTAGTCAAACCCACAGACCACTGGGCCGTAGTCAAACCCACAGACCACTGGGCCGACAAACACTGGGCCGTAGTCAAACCCACCCACTGGGCCATAGACCACTGGGCCGTACCACTGGGCCGTCAAACCCACAGACCACTGGGCCGTAGTCAAACCCACAGACCACTGGGCCGTAGACCACAAACCCACAGACCACTGGGCCGTAGTCAAACCCACAGACCACTGGGCCGTAGTCAAACCCACAGACCACTGGGCAAAACCCACAGACCACTGGGCCGTAGTCAAACCCACAGACCACTGGGCCGTAGTCAAACCCACAGACCACTGGGCCGTAGTCAAACCCACAGACCACTGGGCCAAACCCACAGACCACTGGGCCGTAGTCAAACCCACAGACCACTGGGCCGTAGTCAAACCCACAGACCACTGGGCCGTAGTCAAACCCACAGACCACTGGGCCGTAGTCAAACCCACAGACCACTGGGCCGTAGTCATACCCACAGACCACTGGGCCGTAGTCAAATACCCACAGACCACTGGGACCACTGGGCCGTAGTCAAACCCACAGACCACTGGGCCGTAGTCAACCCCACAGACCACTGGGCCGTAGTCATACCCACAGACCACTGGGCCGTAGTCATACCCACAGACCACTGGGCCGTAGTCAAACCCACAGACCACTGGGCCGTAGTCAAACCCACAAATCACTGAGCATTAGTCAAACCTACAGACCACTGGGCCGTAGTCATACCCACAGACCACTGGGCCGTAGTCAAACCCACAGACCACTGGGCCGTAGTCAACCCCACAGACCACTGGGCCGTAGTCATACCCACAGACCACTGGGCCGTAGTCAAACCCACAGACCACTGGGCCGTAGTCAAACCCACAAATCACTGAGCATTAGTCAAACCTACAGACCACTGGGCCATAGTCAAACCCACAGACCACTTGGTCGTAGTCAAACCCACAGACCACTGGGCCGTAGTCAAACTCACAGACCACTGGGCCGTAGTCAAACTCACAGACCACTGGGCCGTAGTCAAACACACAGATCGCTTAGTACTGCAGGAGAGGGTGCTGAGGATTTATCTTGATATATCTGCATCTGATCTATCTGTGTGTGTGTGTGTGTGTGTGTGTGTGTGTGTGTGTGTGTGTGTGTGTGTGTGTGTGTGTGTGTGTGTGTGTGTGTGTGTGTGTGTGTGTCTGTGTGTGTGTGTGTGTGCCTGTGCGTTGGTTACAGATCCCAGTGTGTGCTGCAGGCCCATCCCTCACCATGGGGCCCAGTGACGGATGAGGTCTGTGAACCTGGGCTCTCTGTCTGGATCTACAAACAGGGACAGAAGAGATAGATGAATGGAGGAAGGAGGCAGGGGTGAGGGAGTAGAACGTACGAGAAAGTGAGATGGAACCAGGGAGGAGGGGGTATTAGAGGGAGGAGAGGTAGAGATATCGGAGGACAATCTTTATTGCTATCCATCATTGCTTCGCCAATTCATCAAGTCGTGTTGTGGGAGACCAACGGAGAGTTTCACGACCAGGGAGGTGTTTGTGTGTTTATGAGAGGGGATGGGGGATGGGGGAGGAGGATGGGGAGGGGGAGTGGGATGGGGGAGGGGGATGGGCGTGCTATATGTAGCTTCATAAACTGGGTTGTTTGAGCCCTGAATGCTGATTGGCTGAAAGCTGTGGTATTTCAGACCTTATACCATGAGCATGAAAAAACGTTTATTTTTACTGCTCTAATTACGTTGGTAACCAGTTTATAGTAGCAATAAGGCACCTCAGGGTTTTGTGATATATGGCCAATATACCACGGCTAAGGGCTGTTCTTAGGCACGACACAACGCAGGCCTTATTGCTTAAGGATGACTGGCGGTCCATGTAAAGTTAGTGTGTGTGTGTGTGTGTGTGTGTGTGTGTGTGTGTGTGTGTGTGTGTGTGTGTGTGTGTGTGTGTGTGTGTGTGTGTGTGTGTGTGTGTGTGTGTGTGTGTGTGTGTGTGTGTGTGTGCGCTTGCATTTGTGCGCGTTTGTGCGTACATACTCAAACAATCCCTTCTCTTTTTCAGAAGTAAATGAAGAGAGGATGTCAATATAATGTTTATTATGAGATAACGTGATGAATGTCCTAACTATAAGCCTTAAAGGCTGCACTATATCAAACAGTGAGCATGAGCTAAGGCCAAGATGGACAGCTTTATACTGTATTCTTGAACAAAGCAATCTACCTGAAATCCATTGTTTTAATGCCCTTTAAAGGGAAGGGCCTAACATTTGTTCTGGGTGTTATTTTGGTGTGTCTGCCTTTGTTATGGTCCCACTGTCTTCCTATTGGAAGGTCTCTTGAGGGAAAACTGTGTGCTGTTCCTGACGAGTCAGCCTAATTATTTATTTATCTCCACCCTTCCCCCCTCCGGCCTCCATCAGTCATATAATGGAGCACTAATACCCAAAAGAGACCCCCGCCACCCTCTCCACTCCTCCTCCTCCTCCCCTCTACCTCCATCCTCCCCGCCTCTATAATCAATGTCTATCTTTGTCTGGAGTCTGTCTGTTCGGCTCCCTCTCTCACAACAAAACACAACTTGCAGGCAGGCGCCAACTCACATGCACACATGGCCCAGCTCTCTCCCTTATGTCAAAATTATATTCCATATTATACAACAATCCCCCATACCTCTAACTGTCTCTCTCTCTCTCTCTCTCTCTCTCTCTCTCTCTCTCTCTCTCTCTCTCCGTCTCACTCTGTCTCTCTCCCTCTCTCTCTCTCTCTCTCTGTGGTAACATTGCGTATATGCTAACATGGTCTAAATGGTAACATGGTCTATATGGTAACATGGTCTAAATGGTAACATTGTGAATTTGGTAATATGGTCTACATGGTAACATTGTGTATATCGTAACATGGTATATATGGTAACATGGTCTAAATGGTAACATGGTCTATATGGTAACATGGTAACATGGTCTATATGGTAACATGGTCTATATGGTAACATTGTGTATATCGTAACAAGGTCTATATTTTAACATGGTGTATGTGGTAACATGGTCTATATGGTAACATGGTCTATATGGTAACATGGTAACATGGTAACATGGTCTAAATGGTAACATGGTCTATATGGTAACATGGTCTTTATGGTAACATGGTCTATATGGTAACATGGTGTATATGGTAACATGGTAACATGGTAACATGGTCTATATGGTAACATGGTCTATATGGTAACATGGTCTATATGGTAACATGGTAACATGGTAACATGGTCTATATGGTAACATGGTGTATATGGTAACATGGTCTATATGGTGATATGGTGTATATGGTAATATGGTCTATATGGTAATATGGTGTATATGGTAATATGGTGTATATGGTAATATAGTGTATATGGTAATATGGTCTATATGGTAATATGGTCTATATGGTAATATGGTCTATATGGTAATATGGTGTATATGGTAATATGGTAACATGGTAACATGGTAACATGGTCTATATGGTAACATGGTAACATGGTCTATATGGTAACAAGGTCTATATGGTAACATGGTAACATGGTAACATGGTCTATATGGTAACATGGTCTATATGGTAACATGGTCTATATGGTAACATGGTAACATGGTCTATATGGTAACATGGTCTATATAGTAACATGGTCTAAATGGTAATATGGTCTATATGGTAACATGGTCTATATGGTAATATGGTGTATATGGTAATATGGTCTATATGGTAATATGGTGTATATGGTAATATGGTCTATATGGTAATATGGTGTATATGGTAATATGGTCTATATGGTAATATGGTGTATATGGTAATATGGTCTATATGGTAACAAGGTCTATATGGTAACATGGTCTAAATGGTAATATGGTCTATATGGTAACATGGTCTATATGGTAATATGGTGTATATGGTAATATGGTCTATATGGTAATATGGTGTATATGGTAATATGGTCTATATGGTAATATGGTGTATATGGTAATATGGTCTATATGGTAATATGGTGTATATGGTAATATGGTCTATATGGTAATATGGTGTATATGGTAATATGGTCTATATGGTAATATGGTGTATATGGTAATATGGTCTATATGGTAATATGGTGTATATGGTAATATGGTATATATGGTAACAAGGTCTATATGGTAACATGGTCAAATAGGTAACATGGTCTATATGGTAATGTGGTCTATATGGTAACAAGGTCTATATGGTAACAAGGTCTATATGGTAACATGGTCTATATGGTAACATGGTCTATATGGTAATATGGTCTATGTGGTAATATGGTAACATGGTAACATGGTAACATGGTAACATGGTCTATATGGTAACATGGTAACATGGTCTATATGGTAACAAGGTCTATTTGGTAACATGGTCTATATGGTAACATGGTAACATGGTCTATATGGTAACATGGTGTATATGGTAACATGGTCTATATGGTAATATGGTCTATATGGTAACATGGTCTACATGGTAACAAGGTCTATATGGTAACATGGTCTATATGGTAACATGGTCTATATGGTAATATGGTCTATGTGGTAATATGGTAACATGGTAACATGGTAACATGGTAACATGGTAACATGGTCTATATGGTAACATGGTAACATGGTCTATTTGGTAACATGGTCTATATGGTAACATGGTAACATGGTCTATATGGTAACATGGTGTATATGGTAACATGGTCTATATGGTAATATGGTCTATATGGTAACATGGTCTACATGGTAACAAGGTCTATATGGTAACATGGTCTATATGGTAACATGGTCTATATGGTAATATGGTCTATGTGGTAATATGGTAACATGGTAACATGGTAACATGGTCTATATGGTAACATGGTAACATGGTCTATATGGTAACAAGGTCTATATGGTAACATGGTAACATGGTAACATGGTCTATATGGTAACATGGTCTATATGGTAACATGGTCTTTATGGTAACATGGTAACATGGTCTATATGGTAACATGGTGTATATGGTAACATGGTCTAATAGGTAGCATGGTCTATATGGTAATATGGTCTATATGGTAACATGGACTATATGGTAATATGGTCTATATGGTAACATGGTCTATATGGTAATATGGTCTATATGGTAACAAGGTCTATATGGTAACATGGTCAAATAGGTAACATGGTCTATATGGTAATATGGTCTATATGGTAACAATGTCTATATGGTAACATGGTCTAATAGGTAACATGGTCTATATGGTAACATGGTCTAATAGGTAACATGGTCTATACGGTAACATGGTCCTTTAGGTAACATGGTCTATATGGTAATATGGTCTATATGGTAACAAGGTCTATATGGTAACATATAATAGGTAACATGGTGTATATGGTAACATGGTGTATATGGTAATATGGTCTAATGGTAACATGGTGTATATGGTAATATGGTCTATATGGTAACATGGTCTATATGGTAACATGGTCTAATAGGTAACAAGGTCTATATGGTAACATGGTCAAATAGGTAACATGGTCTATATGGTAATATGGTCTATATGGTAACAATGTCTATATGGTAACATGGTCTAATAGGTAACATGGTCTATATGGTAACATGGTCTAATAGGTAACATGGTCTATACGGTAACATGGTCCTTTAGGTAACATGGTCTATATGGTAATATGGTCTATATGGTAACAAGGTCTATATGGTAACATGGTATAATAGGTAACATGGTGTATATGGTAACATGGTGTATATGGTAATATGGTCTATATGGTAACATGGTGTATATGGTAATATGGTCTATATGGTAACATGGTCTATATGGTAACATGGTCTAATAGGTAACATGGTCTATATGGTAATATGGTCTATATGGTAATATGGTCTACATGGTAATATTGTGTATATGGTAACATGGTGTATATTTTAACATGGGTCTACATGGTAACATGGTCTAATAGGTAACATGGTCTATATGGTAACATGGTCTATATGGTAACATGGTCTAATAGGTAACATGGTCTATATGGTAACATGGTCTATATGGTAACATGGTGTATATGGTAATATGATCTATATGGTAACATTGTGTATATTGTAACATGGTCTAAACGGTAACGTAATGTATATGGTAACATGGTCTATATTAAAACATGGTCTAAATTGTAACATGGTCTAAATGGTAACATGGTCTATATTAAAACATGGTCTAAATGGTAACATGGTCTATATGGTAATATGGTGTATATGGTAATATGGTCTATATGGTAATATGGTCTATATGGTAATATGGTGTATATGGTAATATGGTTACATGGTAACATGGTAACATGGTAACATGGTCTATATGGTAACATGGTAACATGGTCTATATGGTAACAAGGTCTATATGGTAACATGGTAACATGGTAACATGGTCTATATGGTAACATGGTAACATGGTCTATATGGTAACATGGTCTATATGATAACATGGTCTATATGGTAACATGGTCTATATGGTAATATGGTGTATATGGTAATATGGTCTATATGGTAATATGGTGTATATGGTAATATGGTCTATATGGTAACAAGGTCTATATGGTAATATGGTCTATATGGTAACAAGGTCTATATGGTAACATGGTCAAATAGGTAACATGGTCTATATGGTAACAAGGTCTATATGGTAACATGGTCTATATGGTAACATGGTCTATATGGTAATATGGTCTATGTGGTAATATGGTCTATATGGTAACATGGTCTATATGGTAACATGGTGTATATGGTAACATGGTCTAATAGGTAGCATGGTCTATATGGTAATATGGTCTATATGGTAACATGGTCTATATGGTAATATGGTCTATATGGTAACATGGTCTATATGGTAATATGGTCTATATGGTAACATGGTCTATATGGTAACAAGGTCTATATGGTAACATGGTCTAAAAGGTAACATGGTGTATATGGTAACATGGTCTAATAGGTAACATGGTCTATATGGTAACATGGTCTAATAGGTAACATGGTCTATATGGTAACATGGTCTATATGGTAACATGGTGTATATGGTAATATGATCTATATGGTAACATTGTGTATATTGTAACATGGTCTAAACGGTAACGTAATGTATATGGTAACATGGTCTATATTAAAACATGGTCTAAATGGTAACATGGTCTAAATGGTAACATGGTCTATATTAAAACATGGTCTAAATGGTAACATGTCTCTATGGTAATATGGTCTATATGGTAACATGGTCTATATTAAAACATGGTCTATATGGTAACATGGTCTATATGGTAACATGGTAACATGGTCTAAATGGTAACATGGTAACATGGTCTAAATGGTAACATGGTCTAAATGGTAACATGGTCTAAATGGTAACATGGTAACATGGTCTATATGGTAACATGGTCTAAATGGTAACATGGTCTATATGGTAACGTGATGTATATGGTAACATGGTGTACATTGTAACATGTTGTATATGGCTTCCAGCTCTCACAGTCTCACGTCAGAATTAGACATTCATCCATGTTTCTCCAACATCAAATTTGAAGTTTAAGTTCTGGTATTAATTCTGAGTGGTTATAGTGAGGGTTAAGGTTTGGGATAGGCTTTAATAAGGATCCGTCCCTTTTTTTCAATTTTCACCTATAATAACATAACCGAATCTAATTGCCTGAGCTCAGGCATTGAAGCAAGGATATGCATATTATTTGAAAAGAAACACTTTGAAGTTTGTGGGAATGTGAAATGAATGTAGGAGAATATAACACATTATATCTGGAAAAAGAAAATACAAATAGAAAACCAAACGTGTTTTGTATATGTACAACGTTTTAGACTGATCCAATGAACCATTGCATTTCTGTTCCAAATTTTGTATCAAGGCCGCCCAAATGTGCCTAATTGGTTTAATAATTAACAAGATTAACAAGAATTTAAGCTTTCTGCCAATATCAGATATGTCTATGTCCTGAGAAATGATCTTGTTACTTACAACCTCATGCTAATCTCATTATTCTACATTAGCTTAAGCATCCTGTGGGGGACCCAACGATCCTGACTTTCTATCGCTTGATTCAAACTTGCAACCTTGGAATCAGAGGCAGTACATTACCTCCATCCCCAAAACCGAAACCTACTAACTCACTTTTTCCCCTAGTTGCCCCTAGCCCCCAGTTTCCACGTCGTTTCCCGACGTCCTCAGACATGAATAGACGTTGAATACTGACTTGTATCACGGGTGACCTGGTTGGTATATGTCTCCGTTCTGCTCTCATGCGTCACACACTGACTGAGAGAGATAAGCATGAGCTCCAGGGAATAGATAATGGAGAGAAGGAGAAAACAGAAAGAAATAGAGGAGGAACCGTAGTACACTTGATTTCTCTCTCTCTCCCTCCTTCTTCCTCTATCTCTTTCTCTCTCTTTCCCTGTCTCCGTCTCTCTCTCGCCCTCTCTCTCTGTCTCTCTCATATCCCCTCTCTCTCTCATTTAGTCTGCCTGCCTTTTCTTGGGAGATTCTGAGATATTCAACAAGATTCCCAGAGATCTGACAGGAAAGAATGCAAATATGGAAATTAAGGAATTCTTGGACCATATTTGTACATATGCTGCTTGACCAAACATCAAGGGAAAACCTTGTCACAAACACACAAACATGAGCATACTGTGACAAATACACAGCCATGCCCTAAAAAGTACTCAAACCAAGCAATACACACACACTGTGTGCTGCCCTCTGAATCTGATCTTTTTCTCACTTCAAACACCTATTCAAATGGCACTCCCTATCTGTAAGAAGACACTTTGTTTGATAACAACTGAGAGATCCATTCTCACACAACACTCACTCACAAACAACACTCACTCACACACAACACTCACTCACACACAACACTCACACACACAACACACACAACACTCACTCACACACAACACACACACACACACACAACACACACAACACTCACTCACACACAACACACACACAAACTCACTCACTCACACACACACACACAACACTCACTTACACACAACACACACAAACTCACCCACTCACACACACAACACTCACACACACACACACACACACACACAATACACACAAACTCTCACACACACACACACACACACACACACACACACACACACACACACACACACACACACACACACACACACACACACACACACACACAAAACTCTCTCACACACACACACACACATACACACACACACACACACACAACACTCACACACAACACACACAAACTCACTCACACACACAACACTCACTCACACACAATACACACAAACTCACACACACACACACAAACTCTCACACACACACACACACACAAACACACACAAACACACACACACACACACACACACACACACACACACACACACAGCACACACACACACACACACACACACTTCCTCTTGTGTCACTGTTTCACAATGTTGCGTAATCGTGTCGTTGGAGAATATAGTAAACAAACCAAACTTCCTCTTTCCTAACCTAAAACAAAATCAGAGAGGTCTTTGAAACCTTGAATGAGGGTTTCAAATTTGGGGAAATGACACTCTCTAATTGTTTTATATTTTTGACATTTTGTCAGGAAATGCAGCTCCGTCTCAGGTTCTGCTGTTGTGCAGTGGTTGCACAGCCTTTCCTCTACAGCAGTGGTTCTTAACCTTGTTGGAGGTACTGAACCCCACCAGTTTCATATGCGCATTCACCGAACCCTTCTTAATTGGAAAAATAAAATATGATTTTTTTCAAACTCAAAACATAGGTATATATTTGACTGGTGCACAAAATGAACCGTGCATCAACATCACTGTGTTCAAAGAACAAAATCATCAAAACATGATTTTCACACAAAAACAAAAACATAATAATGGATATTTACTGCAAATCAGAGTGACTTCTGCTGTTGCCTTTCAGAGACCAGTTCAGAAATGCGCGGCTTCACCTTGGCAAGTGCCACCCTCATGTCTCATGATGTCATGTCTCTCATGTCATTTTCACAACAAAGTCTGTTCCTTTTCTTCGTTTTTATGTCCAGCATCCTCCAAAAGGATTTGCTCGCAAAGATATGTTGTAACAAATGGTATGAAAATCTCCAGAGCTTTCTTAGCAATAACAGGGTACGTTACCATTTGTTGACACCAAAACGTTGAAAGCGTTGTTGTTCTGAACCTGGCTCTGCTGAATTTCAATGATTTCATCGAGGTATTCATCATTGACATCTGTTGTCTCAACACTAAACGTGAACGGCTGTCTCACCCATGCTGGATATGACTCTCTTGTAGGGAAGTATCCGTCGAGAGACTTTGCAAGTTCATCTAAGTGCGTGGCAATTGCTTGCTTCAGTTCAGCAGGTACAGAAATTTCTCCGATTCCAGATACATCTTCGATCTTACTTACACAGTCGTCCAGCAGGGGAAAGTTTGCGAAGTTATCGTTCTCTGTTCGTCGTTTCCATAACGGTAGCTTTTTTTGAAAAGCCTTCAGGTTTTCCTCCGCTTCGATGATGTTGACTCCACCGTCCTGCATCTTTTGATTGAGATGATTGAGAGCTGCGAAGATATCAGCCATGTACGCAAAAATGAGAATGAACTCAGAATTTTTGAAGCAATCTGCATGACAATGTTGGTGCTCTTGCAAAAACAGGGCTAATTCCACACGCACGGCAAAAACACGATTCAGCACCTGTCCCCGGGATAAACACCGAACGTTAGAATGGTACAGAAGTACCTTGAATTCAGAGCCCATTTCGTTACACAGCTCACTGAAGATGCAGTGCCTCAGAGCACTAGTTCGCACATAGTTCACGCATTCCACTACAATTTTTAATACTTCTGCCTGTTTTGGAGGCAAGGTTTTTGTTGCCAATGCATACCTGTGCAGAATACAATGCGTAATCAGGGCAAGGTGACCGGAAACATGACCGAATACAAACAGTGTAGCTATTCCCCCCGCAAGGCAATCAAACAAGCTAAGCGTCAGTATAGAGTCAGTATCCCCAATTCAACGGCTCAGACACAAGAGGTATGTGGCAGGGTCTACAGTCACGGATTACAAAAAGAAAACCTGCCCCGTCACGGACCAGGATGTCTTGCTCCCAGGCAGACTAAATCACTTTTTTGCCCGCTTTGAGGACAATACAGTGCCACTGACACGGCCTGCAACCAAAACATGCGGCCTCTCCTTCACTGCAGCCGAGGTGAGTAAAACATTTAAACGTGTTAACCCTCGCAAGGCTGCAGGCCCAGACAGCATCCCCAGCCATGCCCTCAGAGCATGCGCAGACCAGCTGGCTGGTGTGTTTACGGACATATTCAATCAATCCCTATCCCAGTCTGCTGTTCCCACATGCTTCAAGAGGGCCACCATTGTTCCTGTTCCCAAGGAAGCTAAGGTAACTGAGCTAAACGACTACCGCCCCGTAGCACTCACTTCCGTCATCATGAAGTGCTTTGAGAGACTAGTCAAGGACCATATCACCTTCACCCTACCTGACACCCTAGACCCACTCCAATTTGCTTACCGCCCAAATAGGTCCAGAGACGATGCAATCTCAACCACAATGCACACTGCCCTAACCCATCTGGACAAGAAGAATACCTATGTGAGAATGCTGTTCATCGACTACAGCTCGGCATTTAACACCATAGTACCCTCCAAGCTCGTCATCAAGCTCGAGACCCTGGGTCTCGACCCCGCCCTGTGCAACTGGGTACTGGACTTCCTGACGGGCCGCCCCCAGGTGGTGAGGGTAGGCAACAACATCTCCACCCCGCTGATCCTCAACACTGGGGCCCCACAAGGGTGCATTCTGAGCCCTCTCCTGTACTCCCTATTCACCCACGACTGCGTGGCCACGCACTCCTCCAACTCAATCATCAAGTTTGCGGACTACACAACAGTGGTAGGCTTGATTACCAACAACAACGAGACAGCCTACAGGGAGGAGGTGTGGGCCCTCGGAGTGTGGTGTCAGGAAAATAACCTCACACTCAACGTCAACAAAACTAAGGAGATGATTGTGGACTTCCGGAAACAGCAGAGGGAACACCCCCCTATCCACATCGATGGAACAGTAGTGGAGAGGGTAGCAAGTTTTAAGTTCCTCGGCATACACATCATAGACAAACTGAATTAGTCCACCCACACAGACAGCATTGTGAAGAAGGCGCAGCAGCGCCTCTTCAACCTCAGGAGGCTAAAGAAATTCGGCTTGTCACCAAAAGCACTCACAAACTTCTACAGATGCACAATCGAGAGCATCCTGGCGGGCTGTATCACCGCCTGGTACGGCAACTGCTCCGTCCACAACCGTAAGGCTCTCCAGAGGGTTGTGAGGTCTGCACAACGCATCACCGGGGGCAAACTACCTGCCCTCCAGGACACCTACACCACCCGATGTTACAGGAAGGCCATAAAGATCATCAAGGACAACAACCACCCAAGCCACTGCCTGTTCACCCCGCTATCATCCAGAAGGCGAGGTCAGTACAGGTGCATCAAAGCTGGGACCGAGAGACTGAAAAACAGCTTCTATCTCAAGGCCATCAGACTGTTAAACAGCCACCACTAACATTGAGTGGCTGCTGCCAACACACTGACTCAACTCCAGCCACTTTAATAATGGGAATTGATGGGAAATTATGTAAAATATATCACTAGCCACTTTAAACAATGCTACATAATATAATGTTTACATACCCTACATTATTCATCTCATATGTATACGTATATACTGTACTCTATATCATCTACTGCATCTTTATGTAATACATGTATCACTAGCCACTTTAACTATGCCACTTTGTTTACATACTCATCTCATATGTATATACTGTACTCGATACCATCTACTGTATCTTGCCTATGCCGCTCTGTACCATCACTCATTCATATATCTTTATGTACATTTTCTTTATCCACCTACACTTGTGTGTATAAGACAGTAGTTTTGGAATTGTTAGTTAGATTACTTGTTGGTTATTACTGCATTGTCGGAACTAGAAGCACAAGCATTTCGCTACACTCGCATTAACATCTGCTAACCGTGTGTATGTGACAAATAAAAGTTGATTTGATTTGATTTGGTGCATTGGCTTTCACTAGCGCACCAAAACCAGACTTTCTTCCCAGCATGACTGGAGCTCCGTCCGAACAAACTGCAGAAACCATATCCCACGAAAGATTGTTGTCTTTGAAAAAGTCATCCACAAGTTTCTTCACATCGGCTGCCTTAGTTGTTGTTGTAAGAGGCTTACAAAATAAAAAATCTTCCTTTATCAAGTCGTCTTTCACATAGCGCACGAATACAGCAAGCTGGCTTAGATTGGAAACGTCTGTGGTCTCGTCGAGTTGAAGGCTGAATTTTGCCGGGCTTGAAATCATATCTGCAACTACTTGAGCCAAGATGTCTTTGCTCATGTCCTCTATTCTGTCGCTGATGGTGTCATTTGAAAGAGGAATTTGGGATAACTTCACTTCAGCCTCTTTTCCCAGCATGATATTCACCATCTTCAACACAGCTGGTTTTATGAGTGTTTCACCAATGGTGTGTGGTTTGCCCTGCTTTGCGATCAGGTAAGCAACTTCGTACGATGCTGTGAGGATCGGTTTGTTGATGGGTACAAAGCCGAGAACAGGCAGAGTAGCCTTTTCATCGAATCTGGCTCTCTTCACCTTGAATTCAGCGAGCGTTGTGTTCTTGTATTTTCCATCTCCATGCAGAAGTGTTCTTTTAGTTTTGCCGGTGCTAGACTAGATTTGCTCAACTTGGCATTGCAAATCAAGCAGTTAGGACGCTGACTCCCATCACGTTCCGTTATACATGTGAATTTATATTGTACATATTCGTCCGAACACATTCTTGTTTTGCTCGACATAGTAAGTATGAAGGGATTAAAATATTAATAAAGAAATCACAAGACGTACCATCACAACAGTCACAAGTCGACTACTGAGCGCACCAAATTCCCTGCAGCACAGATAGGCCAAGCGATGTAGCGTGATCACCTGCAGCCAATGATGGCCAAGCGGGGCGTGTCATCACGAATCATATGAGTCGGATGTGTGTCTTGACCTCCGCCGAACCCCTGAGACTGACTCACCGAACCCCTGGGGTTCGATCGAACCCAGGTTAAGAACCACTGCTCTACAGGGAGCCAGGTTTTCCTGTGTCTACCCATCTCAATGGCAAGGCTGTGCTCACTGAGCCTGTACTTTGTCAAGGTTTTTCTAAGGTTTTGATCAGTAACCATGGTCAAATATTTAGCCACAGTGTACTGTCGATTTAGGGCCACATAGCACTGCATTTTGCTTTGTGTTTGTGTTTCCCAATAAGCAATATAGGTTTGTTTTTTAGATGTTTCCAAAACTTAATTGCTCTTTTTTGAGTGTTTATTTTTAGTGGATATTGGCCTAATTCTGCCCTGCATGCATTGTTTGTAGTTTTCCTCTGGACATGTAGAAAAATCTTACAGAACTCTGCATGCAGGGTTTCAATGAGGTGTTTGTCCCATTTGATGAAATCTTGTTTTGCAAGTGAGCCCCACAACCTCGCTGACATAAAGTGCAATTGGTTCAATGACATATTCAATTAGTTTTAGCCAAATTTTAATAGGTATTTCAATTTTAATTGGCTTTTTAATGGCGTAGAATGCCCTGCGTGCTTTCTCTCTCAGTTCATTCACTGCCTCATTAAGATGTCCAGTTGAGCATATTTTTAAACCTAAGTAATTGTAGTGTGTGCAGTACTCTATATATTTTGTACCAATTGAGAACTTTGGTCTAATTCCCTGAGATCTGGATCTTCTCTGGAAAATCATTATTTTAGTCTTTTTGCGGTTTACTGCCAGGGCCCAGGTCTGGCAGTACTGCTCTTGCAGGTCCAGGCTCTGCTGTAGGCCATGTGCTGTGGGTGACAGCAGGCATAGGTCATCTGCGAAGAGTAGGAATTTAACTTCTGAATTGTGGAGACTAACACCAGGGGCTGAGGATTTTTCTAGATAGTGGCCAATTCGTTGATGTAAATATTGAAGAGTGCAGGGCTCAGATTACAACCCTGACGAAGGCCTCGTCCCTGTTTAAAGAATTCTGTTTTTTTCTTGCCAATGTTAATGCTGCACGTATTGCCAGTATACATTAATTTAATTATGTCATATGTTTTACCCCCTACAACACTTTCAATAACTTTGTAGAATCAAACGCTTTTTGGAAGTTGATAAAGCAAGTGTACATTTTGGTATTATTTTGGTGGACATATGATCAGTTGTGCGATGTTTTGGTATAAATCCAATTTGTCTTTTACTCAAGACATTGTGCTTATTCAGGAAGTTTAGAACTCTTACATTTATAATACTACAGAAAACCTTCCCCAGGTTACTGTTCTCACAAATGCCTCTGTAATGGTTAGGGTCAAATTTGTCTCCGTTTTTAAAGATTGGGGTTATGAGTCCTTGATTCCAGATGTCAGGGAAATAATCTACACTCAGGATCAAATTAAACAGTTTTGATATATCCAATTGAAATGTTGCACTAATGAGTTTGAGCATCTCATTTAGGATGCCATCAGGTCCGCAAGCTTTTTTATATTTGAGAGCCTGAAGTTTCTCGTTGAGCTCCTGGTCAGTAATTGGGGAGTCCAATGGATTTTGATTGTCCTTTCTAGCTTTTTCTAATCCATTCAACTTCTCATGAATTTGTTCTGCGTTTTTGTCATTTGAACGATGTTGTAAAGGGTTTTAAAATGGGTCGTCCATATGTCCCCATTTTGTATTGCTAATTCCTCTTGTTTAGATTTTTTTTATTTCTTTTCAATTTTGCCAGAAGTTGTTTGTGTTTATGGACTCCTCAATTAGTGTCAGCTGCTTGCTGTTGTACTGTGCTTTTTTGGTTCTGAGTGTACGTTTATAGAGATTTAAAGTCTCACAGTAATGAAGGCGTAATTCACCATTATTTGGGTCTCTGTGCTTTTGGTTGGAGGTGTTCTAAGTTTTTTCCTTATAATTTTACAATCTGCATCAAACCAGTTGTCATCTGTGATCTTTTTAGTTTGGTTTTTTATCAATTTCAGTTGTGCTTCTTTTGCCGTTTGCCTGAATATATAGTTGATGTTTTGTACTGCTAGATTGATGCCTTCTTTACTGTGAGTGAATGTGGTATCCAGAAAGTTATCTAAGAGTGTTTGGATATTTTGGTTACAGGTTGCTTTCTGGTATTCTTCTGTGCTGTTTTGGGCCCATCTGTATGAATTTATGATGTTGTACAGCTTACTGGGCTGTGAATGTCTGGTTGATTCCATGTCTGTTCTTTTGAGGAACAACGTAATTTGGCTGTGGTGCTAGTGGCTTGACAGTGAATGAGCTGAGCGAGAAAGGGTCAACGTCTGTGATCATATAGTCTACTATACTGTGGCCAAGAGGTGAGCAGTAGGTGAATCTCCCCGAAGAGTCCCCCCGTAACCTACCATTGACAAAGTACAGACCCAGGCTTCTACAGAGCTGCAACAGATCACTTCTGTTTTTGTTGACGATGCTGTCTCTCTCTCTCTTTCTATTTTTCACTTCACTCTCTCTCTTCTTTCTCTCTTCTCTCTCTCTCTCTGTCTTTCTATTTCACACTTCTCTCTCTCTTCTCTCTCTTTTCTCTATTTTCTCTCTTTTCTCTCTTTCCAATTCTAACTCTTCTCTCTCTCACTCCCTTCTCTTTCTCTCTTTCTATTTCTCCCTCTTCTCTCTCTCTCGAATGCTCTCTCTCGCAGACCTTTCCCTGGGATATAATATAATAAACTATATTGTATTGTGTTTCCTATGGCAAACTAGCAATCTAACGTCACTCATGCGTTATCAAACATGGAGTCTGAGTCCTTTTTACTGTTGTTATGGGAAGCTGTATCAGGGGGATGTTGATTTGGTAAGCTGTATGAGGGGGATGTTGATTTGGTAAGCTGTATGAGGGGGATGTTGATTTGGTAAGCTGTATGAGGGGGATGTTGATTTGGTAAGCTGTATGAGGGGGATGTTGATTTGGTAAGCTGTATGGGGGATGTTGATTTGGTAAGCTGTATGAGGGGATGTTGATTTGGTGAGCTGTATGGGGGATGTTGATTTGGTAAGCTGTATGAGGGGGATGTTGATTTGGTAAGCTGTATGAGGGGATGTTGATTTGGTAAGCTGTATGAGGGGATGTTGATTTGGTAAGCTGTATGAGGGGGATGTTTTTATGGTAAGCTGTATGAGGAGGGGTGTTTTTATGGGAAGCTGTATGAGGGGATGTTGATTTGGTAAGCTGTATGAGGGGATGTTGATTTGGTAAGCTGTATGAGGGGATGTTGATTTGGTAAGCTGTATGAGGGGGATGTTGATTTGGTAAGCTGTATGAGGAGGGGTGTTTTTATGGGAAGCTGTATGAGGAGGGGTGTTTTTATGGGAAGCTGTATGAGGGGGATGTTGATTTGGTAAGCTGTATGAGGGGATGTTGATTTGGTAAGCTGTATGAGGGGATGTTGATTTGGTAAGCTGTATGAGGGGATGTTGATTTGGTAAGCTGTATGAGGGGGTATGTTTTTATGGGAAGCTGTATGAGGAGGGGTGTTTTTATGGGAAGCTCTATGAGGGGGGTGTTGTTGTGGGAAGCTGTGGGGGTCTATTATTTGGAGCATGATAGTTCGTTGGTGATATAGACAACAAACTTGAAATTCTTGACCCGCTCCACTCCTTGTGAGAGAGGTCGGAGACCACACAGACAGACAGACAGACAGACAGACAGACAGACAGACAGACAGACAGACAGACAGACAGACAGACAGACAGACAGACAGACAGACACAGAGTCCAGTGGTTCTGAGAAGAGCCTTGGAATGGAGTCGAAACTGTGTCTGTCTGAAGGTGAACAAACAGGGAAGAGGGACTTATATAACATTTCCCAGAAGGGCATTCCACAGGCTTGTCTGAACACAAGAGTGAGGGGCAAGAAGGAAAATACATGAGGAAATAAACAGAGAGAGATAGGGAGAGTGTAGTAATGAATGCATAGCAAGTAGGGCTGCAGGTAGTCTAGTGGTTAAGCGCTTTGGTCCAGTAACTGAAAGGTTGTTGGTTTGAATCTCTGAGCCGACTAGGTGAAAAAAATCTGTTGATGTACCCTTGAGCAAGGCACTTAACGCTAGTTGGTCTGGAAAATAATTTCTGCTAAATGACTAATATGTAAACGTGAATAAGTTATTGAGAAAGAAATAGATTCCTGACAGATCTCCCTATGATGCTGTGTTTCTTGTAAGTGGGGTTTGATTTCATAACAACAACCAATTTATGACTTTATAAAGTGTTTCCCAGACACCAAGCCCTGTGATTCCTGAGAAATGAGTCAAGATGTCCCATCTGTGTGTGTGTGTTTTGGTCAGCCTGTTTTTCATCTCAAGACATTCCCAGCTGTTTTTCCAGGTAGGTTTCTCATGCTGCTCACAGCTGGTCACGTTTGACTGTGGCCCCGCCCACACCTGGCCACCAACTGAATGGAGCTCACCTCAGCCACACCTCTTCCCACCTCTGATCAGAGAGAGAAGAACAACAAAGATAGGACAGGAAACCAACTGGTGGGGGAGAGAGAAGAGAGAGAGAGAGAAAGAAATAAGGGGGAAGAAGAGAGAAGAGAAGAGAAGAGAGAGATAGTGAGGGAAAGGAGGAGCAGCAAGACGGAATGAAAAGGGAGATTGCAAGGAAGAGAAGAGAGGGAGTGGGAGGGATGCAATGAGCTCATGCTCTGTCCCCCGACCCAGCCCACCAAGAGTGACTCATCCCTGGCAGGTGTGTGTGTGTGTGTGTGTGTGTGTGTGTGTGTGTGTGTGTGTGTGTGTGTGTGTGTGTGTGTGTGTGTGTGTGTGTGTGTGTGTGTGTGTGTGTGTGTGTGTGTGTGTGTGTGTGTGTGTGTGTGTGTGTGTGCGTGTGCGTGTTTAGGTCTGGGCGTGTCTAAAACACAACAGATAGAGAGCATGTTTCCTCAAGCACATCATTTCACCAGAACTTACAGAGAGGATCTCAACAAGAGGCTAGTTAGTTACAACCTGCCTGGTGTTTTAATACCTAACATACCTTAATACCCAACCTAACACAGTCATGAAGCAAGACAGAGATCAAAGAGATCTCCCCAATGAAAGGGAGAAAAGCCAGTAAGGAAAGAGAAAAAATAGGAGACATGGTAAAGATGGAGGACAGGGGAAACTGGTGAAAGAGATGGACAGTAGAAAGAACCAAAGAAAACAGAGTAGAGAGAGATGTTTCCTGTGTTTCTCCTGACCCTGTTCTCATTTCAAGAGCCAAAACACGACGTCCCACACTTCCACAACCCTGTTCTGTCCTGTCCTGTTCTGCTGGAGTTATAACTACGACTCCCAGACATCCTGCCCCTAGCCCTGCTCCTTACCCCCTTGCCCCCTACTCCTCCTCCCCTCCCTCAGCAGCAGGACAACACCACCTGGACCCTACTCAATGAGTGAGTGTGTGGTTGTGTGTGTGAGTGTTTATGCGTGTATGTGTGTGTGGGTATTCATGGTTGTGAGTAGCAATGAGCTGTAGGTGTTTACTGTATGTATGTGTGTGGTGATGAGTGTTAATGAGGTGTGTATTCATGTGTGTGTAGTGGTGAGTGTTAATGAGGTGTGTATTTATGTGTGTGTAGTGTATCTTCTATGTTTGAGTTACATGGTGATGAGTGTTAATGAGGTGTGTATTTATGTGTGTGTGTAGTGGTGAGTGTTAATGAGGTGTGTATTTATGTGTGTGTAGTGGTGAGTGTTAATGAGGTGTGTATATATGTGTGTGTAGTGTATGTTCGTGTTTGAGTTACATGGTGATGAGTGTTAATGAGGTGTGTATTTATGTGTGTGTAGTGGTGAGTGTTAATGAGGTGTGTATTTATGTGTGTATTTATGTGTGTGTGTGTGTAGTGTATCTTCGTGTTTGAGTTACATGGTGATGAGTGTTAATGAGGTGTGTATTTATGTGTGTGTAGTGGTGAGTGTTAATGAGGTGTGTATTTATGTGTGTGTAGTGTATCTTCGTGTTTGAGTTACATGGTGATGAGTGTTAATGAGGTGTGTATTTATGTGTGTGTGTAGTGGTGAGTGTTAATGAGGTGTGTATTTATGTGTGTGTAGTGGTGAGTGTTAATGAGGTGTGTATTTATGTGTGTGTAGTGTATGTTCGTGTTTGAGTTACATGGTGATGAGGGCGGTTCAAACCACAAGCTTTCCTCCTCTAATTCCTTTTTCTTCCTCATGCTTCTGTCATAGTGGCAGTAATGGATCTGGGACGATGCCAATGGACCATGACTGGCCACATGGACTATAGGGGTGGAGGGAGGGAGGGAGGGAGGGAGGGAGGGAGGGAGGGAGGGAGGGAGGGAGGGAGGGAGGGAGGGAGGGAGGGAGGGGGAGGGAGGGGACAGTGGAGAGGGAAAAGGGACAGCGAGAGGGAGAGCGAGAGGAAGTGGGGAGAGGGCGAGGGCAGGGGAGAGAGGGAGATGGAGGACAGAAGGGAGAAGAGAAGAGAAGAGAGAGGGGAGAGAGAGGGAGAGGAAGGAGGGAGAGAAGAGAGGAGAGGTAAAGGTGAAGGTAGAGGGAGAGGGAAAGGAGATGGTTAAATGGCCTACAAGCCTGGTTATTAGTGGGAATATCACATACTCAAGAACAGTACAACTCAGAACACACATACCTTCCCCAACACACACACAGCAGGATTACTAATGTATGATCACTGACCCAGATTGTCTCCCGGAAGCATCCCGTTTCCTGTGTTGTTATGGTGAGAGTTTGTGGCATGGCTGATGCCTCCCAGGAGGAGAGGATACATTTCTCCCCTCATTCACCCAGGAACCAACCATTAGTACACACTCTCAAACACACACATATACTCTTTCTTTTAAACACGCACATGCACACACACACCAGACCTGGGTTCAAATACTATTTAGGGTACTGTTTGGAAGTAGGTATTCTGATATTTTTTATTTGAATTGATTGTATTTGGGAATACACTTGGAAAGTTTTGGCATGTACTTGCAAATCTTCAAATAAACAGAAAGGCATACTACCCTTTCACAAAATATTTTGTAATTATGACAGTGTGACAGTGTGTGTGCATGTGTGTGTGTGGGTGCGTGCATGTGTGTGTGTGTGTGTGTGTGTGTGTGTGTGTCTCTGTGTGTGTGTGTGTGTCTCTGTGTGTGTGTGTGTGTGTGTGTATATGTGCGTGTGTGAGCGTGTTTGTGAGGGCGTGTGTGTGCGTCCATAGAGAACACTTAGGTTGTTTTATTATTTAATAGAATAAATGAGTGAGCTTAGTTAGGCCTAACGAGCAGAGAGGGAGAGATGGAAAGAGAGAGGGAGGAGAGGAGTGATGGATGAGACCTCGTTAAGAGAGACCAGGTGGGACCTCTCCCTTCAGAATCCCTCAGTCCGTCCAGGATTGCAATTTTTGGGGGCAAAATCAACAATTCCCAGCATATTATGCCAGGGCCTGCAAATGTCACTGCACTATTTCCACATAAAACAGTCAAATCATCTCAAGATTATTGCATACAAATCTCTCTTCACAGCACTTTTACTTCATAGAAATGGTTCAATCAAGGAACAAGTCATCAGTAGTGGTGGGTAAAATCACTGAGGAAGCCAAGCCAGTAAAACATCGCCCTATTTCAACCTACTCTGTGTTGTGATAATTGTGTTGTTTGCTCTGTAAATCCTTGTAATTCATATGCCTTGCCACTGTGACATATACACAGCATTCAGAAAGTATTCAGACCCCTTTACATTTTCCACATGTTCTCACATTACAGCCTTATTCTAAAATTGATTAAATTGTTTTTTCCCCTCATCAATTTACGCATAATACCTCATAATGAACATCTCTGGAGACCTGAAAATACCTGTGCAGCTACTCTCCCCATCCAACCTGACAGAGCCTGAGAAGAACTGCAGAGAAGGATGGGAGACACTCCCCAAATACAGGTGTGCCAAGCTTGTAGCATCACACCTTTATTTAACCAGGTAGGCTAGTTGAGAACAAGTTCTCATTTACAACTGCGACCTGGCCAAGATAAAGCATAGCAGTGTGAACAGACAACAACACAGAGTTACACATGGAGTAAACAATAAACAAGTCAATAACACAGTAGAAAAAAAATAAAAAAAGAGTCTATATACATTGTGTGCAAAAGGCATGAGGAGGAGGCGAATAATTACAATTTAGCAGATTAACACTGGAGTGATAAATGATCAAATGGTCATGTGCAGGTAGAGATACTGGTGTGCAAAAGAGCAGAAAAGTAAATCAATAAAAACAGTATGGGGATGAGGTAGGTAAATTGGGTGGGCTATTTACCAATGGACTATGTACAGCTGCAGCGATCGGTTAGCTGCTCAGATAGCAGATGTTTAAAGTTGGTGAGGGAGATAAAAGTCTCCAACTTCAGCGATTTTTGCAATTCGTTCCAGTTACAGGCAGCAGAGAACTGGAAGGAAAGGTGGCCAAATTAGGTGTTGGCTTTAGGGATGGTCAGTGAGATACACCTGCTGGAGCTCGTGCTACGGGTGGGTGTTGCCATCGTGACCAGTGAACTGAGATAAGGCGGAGCTTTACCTAGCATGGACTTGTAGATGACCTGGAGCCAGTGGGTCTGGCGACGAATATGTAGCGAGGACCAGCCGACTAGAGCATACAGGTCGCAGTGGTGGCTGGTATAAGGTGCTTTAGTAACAAAACGGATGGCACTGTGATAAACTGCATCCAGTTTGCTGAGTAGAGTATTGGAAGCTATTTTGTAGATGACATCGCCGAAGTCGAGGATCGGTAGGATAGTCAGTTTTACTAGGGAAAGTTTGGCGGCGTGAGTGAAGGAGGCTGTGTTGCGGAATAGAAAGCCGACTCTAGATTTGATTTTAGATTGGAGATGTTTGATATGAGTCTGGAAGGAGAGTTTACAGTCTAGCCAGACACCTAGGTACTTATAGATGTCCACATATTCTAGGTCGGAACCATCCAGGGTGGTGATGCTAGTCGGGCGTGCGGGTGCAGGCAGCGAACGGTTGAAAAGCATGCATTTGGTTTTATTAGCGTTTAAGAGGAGTTGGAGGCCACGGAAGGACTGTTGTATGGCATTGAAGCTCGTTTGGAAGTTAGATAGCACAGTGTCCAAGGAAGGGACAGAAGTATACAGAATGGTGTTGTCTGCGTGTAGGTGGATCAGGGAATCGCCCGCAGCAAGAACAAACATCATTGAGGCTGTAATCACTGCCAAAAGTGCTTCAACAAATTACTGAGTAAAGGGTCTGAATACTTATGTAAATGTGATATTTTTTTACATTTCTGCAAATGTATTTTAAAAAATGAAATATCACATTTACATAAGTATTCAGACCCTTTTCTCAGTACTTTGTTGAAACACCTTTGGCAGCGATTACAGCCTAAAGTCTTCTTGGGTATGAAGCTACAAGCTTGGCACACCTGTATTTGGGGAGTTTCTCCCATTCTTTTCTGCAAATCCTCGCAAGCTCAGTTAGGCTGGATGGGGAGCGTAGCTGCACAGCTATTTTCATGTCTCTCCAGAGATGTTCGATCAGGTTCAAGTCCGGGCTCTAGCTGTGCCACTCAAGGACATTCAGAAACTTTGTCCCAAAGCCACTTCTGGGTTGTCTTGGCTGTGTGCTTTGCTTCATTTTCCTGTTGGAAGGTGAACCTTCACCCCAGTCTGAGGTCCTGAGCGCTCTGGAGTAAGCTTTCATCAAGGATCTCTCTGTACTTTGTTCCGTTCATCTCTCACTCGATCCTGACAGGTCTCCCAGTCCCTGCCGCTGAAAAACATCCCCCCATGTTTAACATTCACAAGGCCGCAGGCCGAGATGGATTACCAGGATAAATCAAATCAAATCAAATCAAATCAAATTTTATTTGTCACATACACATGGTTAGCAGATGTTAATGCGAGTGTAGCGAAATGCTTGTGCTTCTAGTTCCGACAATGCAGTAATAACCAATAAGTAATCTAACTAACAATTCCAAAACTACTGTCTTATACACTGTGTAAGGGGATAAAGAATATGTACATAAGGATATATGAATGAGTGATGGTACAGAGCAGCATAGGCAAGATACAGTAGATGGTATCGAGTACAGTATATACATATGAGATGAGTATGTAAACAAAGTGGCATAGTTAAAGTGGCTAGTGATACATGTATTTCATAAGGATGCAGTAGATGATATAGAGTACAGTATATAAGTATGCATATGAGATGAATAATGTAGGGTAAGTAACATTATATAAGGTAGCATTGTTTAAAGTGGCTAGTGATATATTTACATCATTTCCCATCAATTCCCATTATTAAAGTGGCTGGAGTTGAGTCAGTGTCAGTGTCAGTGTGTTGGCAGCAGCCACTCAATGTTAGTGGTGGCTGTTTAACAGTCTGATGGCCTTGAGATAGAAGCTGTTTTTCAGTCTCTCGGTCCCAGCTTTGATGCACCTGTACTGACCTCGCCTTCTGGATGATAGCGGGGTGAACAGGCAGTGGCTCGG
Organism: Oncorhynchus tshawytscha; assembly: GCF_018296145.1. Lineage (NCBI taxonomy): Eukaryota > Metazoa > Chordata > Actinopteri > Salmoniformes > Salmonidae > Oncorhynchus > Oncorhynchus tshawytscha. Next base: position 64,522,968 of record NC_056431.1, read on the forward strand.
GTGGTTGATGTCCTTGATGATCTTTATGGCCTTTCTGTAACATCGGGTGGTGTAGGTGTCCTGGAGGGCAGGTAGTTTGCCCCCGGTGATGTGTTGAGCAGACCTCACTACCATCTGGAGAGCCTTACGGTTGAGGGCGGAGCAGTTGCCGTACCAGGCGGTGATACAGCCCGCCAGGATGCTCTCGATTGTGCATCTGTAGAAGTTTGTGAGTGCTTTTGGTGACAAGCTGAATTTCTTCAGCCTCCTGAGGTTGAAGAGGCGCTGCTGCGCCTTCTTCACGATGCTGTCTGTTTGAGTGGACCAATTCAGTTTGTCTGTGATGTGTATGCCGAGGAACTTAAAACTTGCTACCCTCTCCACTACTGTTCCATCGATGTGGATAGCGGGGTGTTCCCTCTGCTGTTTCCTGAAGTCCACAATCATCTCCTTAGTTTTGTTGACGTTGAGTGTGAGGTTATTTTCCTGACACCACACTCCGAGGGCCCTCACCTCCTCCCTGTAGGCCGTCTCGTCGTTGTTGGTAATCAAGCCTACCACTGTTGTGTCGTCCGCAAACTTGATGATTGAGTTGGAGGCGTGCGTGGCCACGTAGTCGTGGATGAACAGGGAGTACAGGAGAGGGCTCAGAACGCACCCTTGTGGGGCCCCAGTGTTGAGGATCAGCGGGGAGGAGATGTTGTTGCCTACCCTCCCCACCTGGGGGCGGCCCGTCAGGAAGTCCAGTACCCAGTTGCACAGGGCGGGGTCGAGGCCCAGGGTCTCGAGCTTGATGACGAGCTTGGAGGGTACTATGGTGTTGAATGTTGAGCTGTCGTCGATGAACAGCATTCTCACATAGGTATTCCTCTTGTCCAGATGGGTTAGGGCAGTGTGCAGTGTGGTTGAGATTGCATCGTCTGTGGACCTATTTGGGCGGTAAGCAAATTGGAGTGGGTCTAGGGTGTCAGGTAGGGTGGAGGTGATATGGTCCTTGACTAGTCACTCAAAGCACTTCATGATGACGGAAGTGAGTGCTACGGGGCGGTAGTCGTTTAGCTCAGTTACCTTAGCTTTCTTGGGAACAGGAACAATGGTGGCCCTCTTGAAGCATGTGGGAACAGCAGACTGGTATAGGGATTGATTGAATATGTCCGTAAACACACCGGCCAGCTGGTCTGCGCATGCTCTGAGGGCGCGGCTGGGGATGCCGTCTGGGCCTGCAGCCTTGCGAGGGTTAACACGTTTAAATATCTTATACACCTCGGCTGCAGTGAAGGAGAGGAGTTTTCGTTGCAGGCCGTGTCAGTGACACTGTATTGTCCTCAAAGCGGGCAAAAAAGTTATTTAGTCTGCCTGGGAGCAAGACATCCTGGTCCGTGACTGGGCTGGATTTCTTCCTGTAGTCCGTGATTGACTGTAGACCCTGCCACATGCGTCTTGTGTCTGAGCTGTTGAATTGAGATTCTACTTTGTCTCTGTACTGACGCTTAGCTTGTTTGATAGCCTTGCGGAGGGAATAGCTGCACTGTTTGTATTCGGTCATGTTACCAGACACCTTGCCCTGATTAAAAGCAGTGGTTCGCGCTTTCAGTTTCACGCGAATGCTGCCATCAATCCAAAGTTTCTGGTTAGGGAATGTTTTAATCGTTGCTATGGGAACGACATCTTCAACGCACGTTCTAATGAACTCACACACCGAATCAGCGTATTCGTCAATGTTGTTATCTGACGCAATACGAAACATATCCCAGTCCACGTGATGGAAGCAGTCTTGGAGTGTGGAGTCAGCTTGGTCGGACCAGCGTTGGACAGACCTCAGCGTGGGAGCCTCTTGTTTTAGTTTCTGTCTGTAGGCAGGGATCAACAAAATGGAGTCGTGGTCAGCTTTTCCGAAAGGGGGGCGGGGCAGGGCCTTATATGCGTCGCGGAAGTTAGAGTAACAATGATCCAAGGTCTTTCCACCCCTGGTTGCGCAATCGATATGCTGATAAAATTTAGGGAGTCTTGTTTTCAGATTAGCCTTCTTAAAATCCCCAGCTACAATGAATGCAGCCTCAGGATAAATGGTTTCCAGTTTGCAAAGAGTTAAATAAAGTTTGTTCAGAGCCATCGATGCTTGGGGGGGGATATATACGGCTGTGATTATAATCGAAGAGAATTCTCTTGGTAGATAATGCGGTCTACATTTGATTGTGAGGAATTCTAAATCAGGTGAACAGAAGGATTTGAGTTCCTGTATGTTTCTTTCATCACACCATGTCTCGTTAGCCATAAGGCATACGCCCCCGCCCCTCTTCTTACTAGAAAGATGTTTGTTTCTGTCGGCGCGATCCGTGGAGAAACCCGTTGGCTGCACCGCCTCGGTTAGCGTCTCTCCAGTGAGCCATGTTTCCGTGAAGCAAAGAACATTACAGTCTCTGATGTCCCTCTGGAATGCTACCCTTGCTCGGATTTCATCAACCTTGTTGTCAAGAGACTGGACATTGGCAAGAAGAATGCTAGGGAGTGGTGCACGGTGTGCCCGTCTCCGGAGTCTGACCAGAAGACCGCCTCGTTTCCCTCTTTTTCGGGGTCGTTTTTTTGGGTCGCTGCATGGGATCCACTCCGTTGTCCTGTTTGTAAGGCAGAGGATCCGCGTCGCGAAAAACATATTCTTGGTCGTACTGATGGTGAGTTGACGCTGATCTTATATTCAGTAGGTCTTCTCGACTGTATATAATGAAACCTAAGATGACCTGGGGTACTAATGTAAGAAATAACACGTAAAAAAAACTAAAAACTGCATAGTTTCCTAGGAACGCGAAGCGAGGCGGCCATCTCTGTCGGCGCCGGAAGTTGTAGGCCGTGTCAGTGGCACTGTACTAAGAGCATGCGCTGACCAGCTGGCAAGTGTCTTCACTGACATTTTCAATCTATCCCTGACCCAGTCTGTAATACCTACAGTACCAGTCAAAAGTATGGACACACCTACTCATTCAAAGGTTTGTCTACATTGTAGAATAATAGTGAAGACATCAAAACTATGAAATAACACATATGGAATCATGTAGTATCCAAAAAAGTGTTAAACAAGTCAAAATATATTTTGTATTTGAGATTCTTCAAAGTAGCCACCCTTTTCCCTGATGACAGCTTTGCACATTCTTGGCATTCTCTTAACTAGCTTCATGAGGAATGTTTTTCACAAGGAGTTCCCACATATGCTGAGCACTTGTTGGCTGTTTTTCCTTCTCTCTGTGGTCCAACTCATCCCAAACCATCTAAATTGGGTTGAGGTTGGGGGATTGCAGAAGCCAGGCCATCTGATGCAGCGCTCCATCACCCTCCTTCTTGATCAAATAGCCCTTATACAGCCTGTAGGTGTGGTGGGTCATTGTCCTTTTGAAAACAAATGATAGACCCACTAAGTGAAAACCAGATGGGGATGACGTATCGCTGCAGAATTCTGTGGTAGCCATGCTGGTTAAATGTGCCTTGAATTCTAAATAAATCACAGACAGTATCACCAACAAAGCACCCCGACACCATAAAACTTCCTCCTCCATGCTTCACGGTGGGAACCACACATGTGGAGATCATCCATTCACCTACCCTGCGTCTCACAAAGACACGGCAGATGGAACCAACAATCTCAGATTTTGTCTCATCAGACCAAAGGACAGATTTCCACCGGTCTTAATGTCCATTGTTCGTGTTTTTTGGCCCAAGCAAGTCTCTTCTTATTATTGATGTCCTTTACTTGAACTCTCTGAAGCATTTATTTGGGCTGCAATTTCTGAGATTGGTAACTCTAAGGAACATATCCTCTGCAGAATAGGTAACTCTGGGTATTCCTTTCCTGTGGCGGTCCTCATGAGAGCCAGTTTCATCAAAGCGCTTGATGGTTTTTGTGACTGCACTTGAAGAAACTTTCAAAGTTCTTGAAGTTTTCTGGATTGACTGACTTTCATGTCTTAAAGTAATGTTGGAATGTCGTTTCTCTTTGCTTGTTTGAGAGGTTCTTGCCATAATATGGACTGGGTCTTTTACCAAAAAGGTATAAACCCTTCTACCTTGTCACAACACAACTGATTGAATAAAACACATTAATAAGGAAGGAAATTCCAAAAAGTAACTTTAACAAGGCGCACCTGTTAATTGAAATGCATTCCAGGTGATTACCTCATGAAGCTGGTTGAGAGAATGCCAAGAGTGTGCAAAGCTGTCATCAAGGCAAAGGGTGGCTATTTGAAGAATCTCAAATATAAAATATAGTGTTTTGATTTGTTTAACACTTTTTTGGTTACTACATGATTCCATATGTGTTATTTCATAGTTTTGATGTCTTCACTACTACTCTACAATGTATAAAATAGTAAAAATAAACAAAACTCCTTGAATGAGTAGGCGTTCTAAAACTTTTGACCGGTAGTGTATCTCAATTACCACGTACCCCTGCACATGGACTCAGTACTGGTACCCTGTGTATATCGCCAAGTTATTGTTACTCATTATGTATCTATTATATATTTTATTATTAGATGTTTAACTTTCTGATTATTTCTCTATTTTCTTTCCCTCTGCATTGTTGGGAAGTGCTCGTAAGTAAGCATTTTAATTTCAAATTTTACTTGATACTACACTGAGTGTACAAAACATTACGGATACCTGCTTTTTCCACTTCAATCAGTGTAGATGAGGAAAAGGCAGGTTAAAGAAGGATTTTTAAGCCTTGAAATGACTGAGACATGGATTGTGTTTGTGTACCATTCAGAGGGTGAATGGGCAAGACAAAAGATTTAAGTGCCTTTGAACAGGGTATGGTAGTAGGTACCAGGCACTCCGTTTTGTGTCAAGAACTGCAACGCTGCTGGGTTTTTCACGCTCAACAGTTTCCTGTGTGTATCAAGAACGGTCCACCACCCAAAGGACATCCAGCCAACTTGACACAACTGTGGGAAGCATTGGAGTCATCATGGGGCAGCATCCCTGTGGGACATTTTCGACACCTTATAGATTCCATGCCCCGACAAATTCAGGCTGTTCTGAGGTTAAAAGAGCAAGGGTGCAACTCAATATTAGGAAGGTGTTCTTAATGTATTGTACACTAAGTGCATATATGCACACAAAAGCAATCTGCCAAAACCCCTTCACAAACATACAGTCGTTACCAAAAGTTTTGAGAATTACACAAATATACATTTTCACAAAGTCTGCTGCCTCAGTTTGTATGAAGGCAATTTGCATATACTCCAGAATGTTATGAAGAGTGATCAGATGAATTGCAATTAATTGTGAAGTCTCTCTTTGCCATGCAAATGAACTGAATCCAAAAAACATTTCCACATCATAACAGCCCTGCCACAAAAGGACCAGCTGACATCATGTCTGTGATTCTCTCATTAACACAGGTGTGAGTGTTGACGAGGACAAGGCTGGAGATCACTCTGTCATGCTGATTGAGTTCAAATAACAGACTGGAAGCTACAAAAGGAGGGTGGTGCTTGGAATCATTGTTCTTCCTCTGTCAGGCATGGTTACCTGCAAGGAAACACGTGCCGTCATCATTGCTTTGCACAAAAGGGCTTCACAGGCAAGGATATTGCTGCCAGTAAGACTGCACCTAAATAAAATAAAAATCAGATCATCAAGAACTTCAAGGAGAGCGGTTCAATTGTTGTGAAGAAGGCTTCAGGGCGCCTAAGAAAATCCAGCAAGAGCCAGGACCGTCTCCTAAATTTGATTCAACTGCAGGATCGGGGCACCACCAGTACAGAGCTTGCTCAGGAATGGCAGCAGGCAGGTGTGAATGCATCTGCACGCACTGTGAGGCGAAGACTTTTGGAGGATGGCTTGATGTCAAGAAGGGCAGCAAAGAAGCCACTTCTCTCCAGGAAAAACATCAGGGACAGACTGATATTCTGCAAAAGGTACAGGGATTGGACTGCTGATGACTGGGGTAAAGTCATTTTCTCTGATGAATCCCCTTTCCGATTGTTTTGGGCATCCGGAAAAAAGCTTGTCCGGAGGTGAGCGCTACCATCATGTCACGCCCTGGTCGAAGTATTTTGTGTTTATCTTTATTTATTTGGTCAGGCCAGGGTGTGGCATGGGTTTTTGTATGTGGTGTGTATGTATTGGGATTGTAGCTAGTGGGGTGTTCTAGTTAAGTCTTTGGCTGTCTGAAGTGGTTCTCAATCAGAGGCAGGTGTTTATCGTTGTCTCTGATTGGGAACCATATTTAGGCAGCCATATTCTTTGAGTTTGTCGTGGGTGATTGTCCTTAGTGTCTTTGTTCCTTGTTCTGTGTGTATGTGCACCAGTATTAGGCTGTTTCGGTTTTCGTTACGTTTATTGTTTTGTAGGTTTTGTACTTAGATTCGTGTTACGTTTTGTTCATTAAACATGGATCGAAATCTACACGCTGCATTTTGGTCTGACTCTCCTTCACACCTAGAAAACCGTTACAGAATCACCCACCACAACCGGACCAAGCAGCGTGTCAACAGGCAGGAGCCGCAGGAGAGGCAACAGAGGCAGCAGCAGCAGGAGCAGCAGCAACTACAGTGGGAGAGGCTGCACTACTTGGAGAAATGGACTTGGGAGGAGATTCTAGACGGGAAAGGACCCTGGGAACAGCCTGGAGATTATTGTCGCCCCAAAGCCGAGCTGGAGGCAGCAAAAGCAGAGAGGCGGCATTATGAGGAGCTAGCATGGCAGAGCGGATGGAAGCCCGAGAGTCAGCCCCAAAAATGTATTGAGGGGGGGCTCACAGGGAGTATGGCTATGCCAGGTAGGAGATCGGCGCAAACTCCCTGTGCTTACCGGGGTCTAGAGAGACCGGGCAGGCACCGTGTTATGCTGTGGAGCGCACTGTGTCCCCAGTGTGGGTGCATAGCCCGGTGCGGTATATATACCTCGTATCGGCCGGGCTAGAGTGGGCATCGAGCCAGGTAAGGTTGGGCAGGCTCGGTGCTCAAGAGCTCCAGTGCGCCTGCACGGTCCGGTCTATCCAGTACCACCTCCACACCCCAGCCCTCCGGTAGCAGCTTCCCGCACCAGGCTTCCTGTGCGTGTCCTCGGTCCAGTACCACCAGTACCAGCACCACGCATCAGGCCTACAGTGCGCCTCGCCTCTCCAGCGCTGTCGGAGCCTTTCTCCTCTCCTGCGCTGCCGGAGTCTCCTGCCTGTTCAGCGCAGCCAGAGCTGCCAGCCTGCATGGAGCAGCCAGAGCTGTCGGTCTGCATGGAGCAGCCAGAGCTGTCAGTCTGCATGGAGCAGCCAGAGCTGTCAGTCTGCATGAAGCAGACAGAGCTGTCAGTCTGCATGAAGCAGCCAGAGCTGTCAGTCTGCATGGAGCAGCCAGAGCTGTCAGTCTGCAAGGAGCTGCCAGTCTGCAAGGAGATGCCAGTCTGCACGGAGCTGCCAGTCTGCAAGGAGCTGTCAGTCTGCAAGGAGCTACCAGTCTGCAAGGAGCTGCCAGTCTGCAAGGAGCTGCCAGTCTGCAAGGAACTGCCAGTCTGCAAGGAGCTGTCAGTCAGCAAGGAGCTGTCAGTCTGCAAGGAGCTGTCAGTCTGTAAGGAGCTGCCAGTCTGCAAGGAGCTGCCAGTCTGCAAGGAGCTGCCAGTCTGCAAGGAGCTGTCAGTCTGTAAGGAGCTGTCAGTCTGCACGGAGCCGCCAGAGCTGTCAGTCTGTAAGAAGCCGCCAGAGCTGTCAGCCTACATGGAGCAGCCAGAGCCGCCAGTCAGCGTGGAGCAGCCAGAGCCGCCAGTCAGCATGGAGCAACCAGATCTTTTAGTCTGCCAGGTTCCGCCAGTCAGCCAGACTCTTCCAGATCTGCCAGTCAGCCAGACTCTTCCAGATCTGCCAGTCAGCCAGACTCTTCCAGATCCGCCAGTCAGCCAGACTCTTCCAGATCTGCCAGTCAGCCAGGATCTGCCAGTCAGCCAGGATCTGCCGAAACCACCAGCCAGCCAGAATCTGGTAGATCCATCAACCTGCCTGAGCTTCCTCTCACTCCTGAGCTTCCTCTCACTCCTGAGCTTCCTCTCAATCCTGAGCTTCCTCTCACTCCCGAGCTTCCTCTCACTCCCGAGCTTCCCCTCAGTCCCGAGCTGCCTTAGTCCCGAGCTGCCCCTCAGTCCCGATCTGCTCCTCAGTCCAGTGGGGTTCTGGGTGAGGACTACTAGGCCATGGTCGGCGGCGAGGGTGGACTATCCAAGGACGCGAGGAGAGGGGACTAAGACATTGATTGAGTGGGGTCCACGTCCCGCGCCGGAGCCGCCACCATGGACAGACGCCCACCCGGACCCTCCCTATTGTTTTGAGGTGCGTTCGGGAGTCCGCACCTTAGGGGGGGGGGGGTTCTGTCACACCCTGGTCGAAGTATTTTGTGTTTATCTTTATTTATTTGGTCAGGCCAGGGTGTGGCATGGGTTTTTGTATGTGGTGTGTATGTATTGGGATTGTAGCTAGTGGGGTGTTCTAGTTAAGTCTATGGCTGTCTGAAGTGGTTCTCAATCAGAGGCAGGTGTTTATCGTTGTCTCTGATTGGGAACCATATTTAGGCAGCCATATTCTTTGAGTTTGTCGTGGGTGATTGTCCTTAGTGTCTTTGTTCCTTGTTCTGTGTGTATGTGCACCAGTATTAGGCTGTTTCGGTTTTCGTTACGTTTATTGTTTTGTAGGTTTTGTACTTAGATTCGTGTTACGTTTTGTTCATTAAACATGGATCGAAATCTACACGCTGCATTTTGGTCCGACTCTCCTTCACACCTAGAAAACCGTTACACATCAGTCCTGTGTCATGCCAACAGTAAAGCATCCTGAGACCATTCATGTGTGGGGTTGCTTCTCAACCAAGGGAGTGGGCTCACTCACAATTTTGCCTAAGAACACAGCCATGAATAAAGAATGGTACCAACACATCCTCCAAGAGCAACTTCTCCCAACCATCCAGGAACAGTTTGGTGATGAACAATGCCTTTTCCAAAAGATGGAGCACCTTGCCATAAGGCAAAAGTGACAACTAAGTGGCTCGGGGAACAAAACATAGATATTTTGTGTCCATGGTCAGGAAACTCCCCAGACCTTAATCCTATTGAGAACTTGTGGTCAATCCTCAAGAGGCAGGTGGACAAACAAAAACCCACAAATTCTGACAAACTCCAAGCATTGATTATGCAAGAATGGGCTGCCATCAGTCAGGATGTGGCCCAGACGTTAATTGACAGCATGCCAGGGCGGATTGCAGAGTCTTGAAAAAGAAGGGTCAACACTGCAAATATTGACTCTTTGCATCAACTTCATGTAATTGTCAATAAAAGCCTTTGACACTTATGAAATGCTTGTAATTATACTTCAGTATTCAATAGTAACATCTGACAAAAATATCTAAAGACACTGAAGCAGCAAACTGTGAAAATGTATATTTGCGTCATTCTCAAAACTTTTGGCAACTACTGTATACACACGTAATTACAACCCCTCCCCCCATACACACACACCCTGCCCCCAAAAACACACACACACAAACTAATATCCCAACCAGACTGTTACAATTATACAAAGTTTTACAACCTTAATTACCATTTCAATTAGTATGGCTGTGAGAAGGAATAATCTGACAGCATATGGCTGAGGGCACAGAAACATAATCCCATAACTGCTTGTATTTATTCCTTCTCTGTTCTGTCGCTCATGACAAGCTAGTCTAATTACTATTGTAGGGGGTTGGGGGGGCAAACCCATAACAGCGCTACTGCTAGAAGATGCTTAAAGAATTCTTCTGTCTTGCCACTGGGGTGTTGTTCAATGGGCAGAAGTCATAGTACAATACTCATTGAGGGATACTAGTAGAGAGGGAACAGATGAACATGCATGGCTAAGACACAAAAGAGAGAGAGAGGTTTTTATTTGATTTATTGAAAAATGAATTGAGACATCTGGTGTCTGTAGAGACAGATGATGCTCCCTCTTTCTTCCATTCAGATAAGAGATCCCCCAAAAAAACTCCACACTTGTTTGTGGAAAAAAAGAGAGGAGACAGAGTCATTAGCTTTCTTAAACAATGTTATTCTTTATTGCAAGTGTCTATAAAGAATCAATACAGTCTAAAGCCATGGCAACTACACTAGGTTTAAATGATCATCTCTTAGCATCTCAATAAGAGATATGAAGTATTTACAATGGAAGACACAGCAAATTAAGCTAGGTCGTCATATCATCGTAATGTTTAGACGCTAAATAAAAAACCAACAGGAACGCTATGCAAATGCAAAAAAACACTGGTCAAATCACCAATACGCTCTATTAGCAAAAACAAACAGAACACTTTCCATTATATCAATTGGCAGAAAAAAATTACAAAGAGCAAAAAAATAATATATTTTAAGGTTTAACAAACATTATTAACATATTATTATACAGTTGGTACCTCTCTATAAACAAATTTCTTAAAAATGTAAATATTGCATGTGCCATTCGTGAAATGTACCTAAGTAGCAAGAATAAACGTGTATGTCAAGTATTAATGAATCATTTGTTCTCAAAGTATTTTTCGGAATTACAGCATTAGAAAATGTCCTTGTAGAGGCAATCATTTCACAAGACCATCCTGTAATAATCATTTTAAAATCCAGGCCAAACATTGCTGCTTGTATATAACTTAATAATTAGTGCTTTCATTGTTTCTGGGAATTCACTCCAAACACATAAACAGTACAAACATAATTTATCTTTAACTTAAAATATCTCTCAAACAAAAGGTTCAGCTTGCGCTCAATTCTATTCTCTGTATTTGTACATTTTTACAGTATATAGGCGAACGTTGAGTACCAATGAACTGACAAAGTAAGCGACACTCTTCGTCCTTAGTCCGTTTTTTGTTTGTTACGTGTTTGCCTGTTTGTTTTGTCTTATTCTGCATGTTGTAGCAGTTGTCGAAGATATTATTGTTGTGGTATTTCTACTCGTTGTCAAGGTGGTTACGTTCCCCAAGAGGAGAACATGGAATAGACTACATTCAAGTGTCTTGTGTTTACAATCTAGGCAGTTTGTAAGTGCAAGACCGTGCAGCGTCAGCTCTGGTGTGTCTCATCCTTCCTTACTGTCTCACAGCCCAAAGCAGCAGCCATGTCTTCAGGCATGTCAAAACCTCTCTGAAAACCAGTCGTGAGTCTGCCCACCAGCCCAATCACAGCACACCTCTGTGCCAAATAGCCTATCACAGCTAACCACAGGCGCCGTGCTGAGGCATCAGGTGAGAATAACGTGTCACAGGTGGGTCATTGTGAGTGAACTAGGTCATCTGTTAAAGTATATAAAGGCTTTGTCTCAATGATGGTGTTCTAGGCATTAACAACAGACCACCAGCCCAGGTGAAACTGGGACATGCGGATGTGTGTGATGATGATGATGATGATGTGTGTCCTACTCTAGAAAACTCCTCCTGGATCCCATTCTCCTGGCTTTTACTTGCGTGTTGAATAATGCCGAACAGCTTCTTCTCGTAAGCTTTGTATGCAATGATAAATATATTACTATGGCATATTAATATATAGTACCGATATGTGAACTAACTGTAATAATCTCAGTCATCTTTGATTGCAGAGGGAAAGAGGTCAGACAGACATTTCTTCCTCTCCAGCTGCTCAGACAAGCATTCCGTCTCCATGGCAATGGATTTAAGTCTTTGATTTTCTGCGTGTTTATAGGTCCAAACTAAACGTCCATCAGAAACTGCGGACAGGAGAGTAGTAAGGCTTTGGATTGGTGTTCATAAAAACATTCACCTCTGAAAATAAATAAATATATCTCGATATATATTTCTGGTGTGTAAATAAGTACTAACCTGGTTTGCTCTGAGGTAGGGGTTTTAAGCAACTGCTAACTCACTACGTTGTTGAATATATTCGTAAAATGCCACCTCTCTTCAGTACAAATTCAGTGTACACATCCACACACACACATGCACCACTAAGTGCACACATATAAATAAATAAACATGTGTAAGTATGTATAACGTGTGTTTCGCATATCTTGAGGTTTGGTTCAAGGTGAGGTTAACTGGCCCTGTCAGCCAAAGCCAAACGATAACCAGTGGAATAATAATAATAACAATAATAATAATATCATTTTGCAGAAGTAACTTTGAATGTACATAGATAATCTTTGAAGAAACATTCTTTTTATTTGTCTAGATAGCAGCAGCAACGGCCCCTCAATGTCTGGGTGCCGAGAGGGGGGAGTGAAGATATGAGACTTGGGGGAGGGGGGGTCAAGTGTCCACATTGTCGTGACGACGGCGGCTCTGTTGACCCCTAGGGGAGGGGATGGTGGAGGTTAAAGTTTGTCTACTGCAGCACATGGTCCAGCTGTTGGCGTGGCGACCTCGTCACTAGGCTGCAGCGTTATCCATCGTTCACAGCCAGGAGAGACAGAGAGAGAGAGGGGAACAGGGGGTATAGGAGGGGGGATGGTCCCATCAGATTTCAGTCTGAATGGAGGGAAAGAGAAACAGAGAGGGGTGTGGTTTGGTTAATTAGGTTGTCATATTATCTACAAGAAAATCCCACATAGACTTAAAAATGCATTCCTTTTGTTGTCCCACTAGGCTCTTATTATCTCTTCCATTGAAAACGATGTGTATGTACAGTATGTGTGCGTGAGTGTGTGTACGTACAGTATGTGTGCGTGAGTGTGTGTGTGCGTACAGTATGTGTGCGTGAGTGTGTGTGAGTATGTGTGTGTGAGTATGTGTGTGTGAGTATGTGTGCGTGAGTATGTGTGCGTGAGTGAGTATGTGTGCGTGAGTGAGTATGTGTGCGTGAGTGAGTGTGTGCGTGAGTGAGTATGTGTGCGTGAGTGAGTATGTGTGCGTGAGTGAGTATGTGTGCGTGAGTGAGTATGTGTGCGTGAGTGAGTATGTGTGCGTGAGTGAGTATGTGTGAGTGAGTGATGTGTGCGTGAGTATGTGTGCGTGAGTGTGTGTGCGTGAGTGTGTGTGTGTGAGTGCGTGAGTGTGTGTGAGTGAGTGAGTGTGCGTGAGTGTGTGTGCGTGAGTGTGTGTGTGTGCGTGAGTGTGTGTGAGTGTGTGTGTGTGTGTGAGTGTGTGAGTATGTATGCGTGAGTGAGTATGTGTGTGTGCGTGAGTGTGTGTGCGTGAGTGTGTGTGCGTGAGTGTGTGTGCGTGAGTGTGTGTGCGTGAGTGTGTGTGCGTGTGTGTGCGTGAGTGTGCGTGAGTGTGCGTGAGTGTGCGTGAGTGTGCGTGCGTGCGTGAGTGTGCGTGTGTGAGTGTGTGAGTATGTATGCGTGAGTGAGTATGTGTGCGTGAGTGAGTGTGTGTGCGTGAGTGTGTGTGCGTGAGTGTGTGTGCGTGAGTGTGTGTGTGTGTGTGTGTGTGTGTGTGTGTGTGTATGTGTGTGTGCGTATGTGTGTGTGAGTATGTGTGCGTGTGTGAGTATGTGTGCGTGAGTGAGTATGTGTGAGTATGTGTGCGTGAGTATGTGTACGTACAGTATGTGTGCGTGAGTGTGTGTGCGTGAGTGTGTGTGCGTGAGTGAGTATGTGTGCGTGAGTATGTGTGCGTGAGTGATGTGTGCGTGAGTGAGTGTGTGTGCGTGCGTGCGTATGTGTGCGTGAGTGCGTGTGTGTGAGTGTGTGTGCGTGAGTGAGTATGTGTGAGTGAGTATGTGTACGTACAGTATGTGTGCGTGAGTGTGTGTGAGTATGTGTGAGTATGTGTGCGTGAGTATGTGTGCGTGAGTGAGTATGTGTGCGTGAGTATGTGTGCGTGAGTATGTGTACGTACAGTATGTGTGCGTGAGTATGTGTGCGTGAGTATGTGTGCGTGAGTGTGTGTGCGTGAGTATGTGTACGTACAGTATGTGTGAGTGAGTATGTGTGCGTGAGTGAGTATGTGTGTGTGCGTGAGTGTGTGTGCGTACAGTATGTGTGCGTGAGTGCGTGCGTGCGTGAGTGTGTGTGCGTGTGAGTGTGTGTGCGTATGTGTACGTACAGTATGTGTGCGTGAGTATGTGTACGTACAGTATGTGTGCGTGAGTGTGTGTGCGTGCGTGAGTGCGTGCGAGTGCGTGAGTGTGTGTGCGTGTGAGCGTGTGAGAGTGTGCTCGTCAGCTGGGAGACAATCAAGTGGCAGAGGGGAAACAGAGCAACATTTAGCACTATTCAGCTGACAGAGTACAGTCTCCAATGACGACAAACACTGACCCATACCAACACTGACACACACATTGAAAAACATACAGAAGCATATGCAGAAGCACAGAAAATAAAACACACACCTAAGCATACAGCGCTCTAAGAGAAACAAAAACAGACCAGGTAAACAAACAAGCACAAACACTTACAAACAAACAGAGTGTTTTTCTGGCCTTGTGTAAACACTGTGAGTAGAGTCTCTCTCTCTCTCTCTCTCTCTGAAGAAGTGCTGTGACCCTTGCTCCTGTGTACTTGTTTGTGCAGTGTGATCTGCATGCAGTGCTGGTGTGGAAGTAACAGCACACTGCACTTCCCCTCCATGCCTCCCCTTCTCCCACTCACTCACTACCTCTTCTCCCTCACTACCTCTTCTCCCTCACTACCTCTTCTCCCTCACTACCTCTTCTCCCACTCACTCACTACCTCTTCTCCCACTCACTCACTACCTCTTCTCCCACTCACTCACTACCTCTTCTCCCACTCACTCACTACCTCTTCTCCCACTCACTCACTACCTCTTCTCCCACTCACTCACTACCTCTTCTCCCACTCACTCACTACCTCTTCTCCCACTCACTCACTACCTCTTCACTCACTCACTCACTACCTCTTCACCACTCACTCACTACCTCTTCTCCCTCACTCACTACCTCTTCACTCACTCACTCACTACCTCTTCACTCACTCACTCACTACCTCTTCACTCACTCACTACCTCTTCACTCACTCACTCACTACCTCTTCACTCACTCACTCACTACCTCTTCACTCACTCCTCTTCACTCACTCACTCACTACCTCTTCACTCACTCACTCACTACCTCTTCACTCACTCACTCACTACCTCTTCACTCACTCACTCACTACCTCTTCACTCACTCACTCACTACCTCTTCACTCACTCACTCACTACCTCTTCACTCACTCACTCACTACCTCTTCTCCCACTCACTCACTCTTCTCCCTTTCTCTTTTTCCAGTGGTGGAAAAACTACCCAATTGTCATACTTCAGTAAAAGTAAAGATATCTTAACAGAAAATGGCTCAAGTAAAAGTGAAAGTCACCCAGTAAAATACTAATTGAGTAAAAGTCTAAAAGTATTTGATTTTAAATATACTTCAGTATGAAAAGTTAATGTAATTTCTAAAATATGCTTAAGTATCAAAAGTAAAAGAATAAATCATTTTAAATTCCTTAAATTAAGCAAACCAGATGGCACCATTTTCTTGTTTTTTTTCATTTACGGCTAGTCAGTGCTGCACTCCAACACAGACACAACTTACAAATGAATCATTTGTGTTTAATGAGTCTGCCAGATCAGAGGCAGAAGGAATGAGCAGGAACGTTCTCTTGATAAATGTGTAAATTGGACCATTTTCCTGTTCTGCTAAGAATTCAAAATGTAATGAGTACTTTTGAGTGTCAGGGAAAACATAAGAGGTAAAAAGTACATCATTTTCTTTAGGAATAAAGTGAAGTAAAAGTTGTCAAAAATATGAACAGTAAAGTACAGATACCCCAAAAAACTACTTTAGTACTTCAACGTTTTACTTATGTACTTTACACCACTGTCTTTTTCAAGCAGAGAACACAAGTTTTTTTCACAGAGCTGGCCACTCTCTTAAACAAACCTGATTCAGAACCCGCAGTGTTAGGAAACACACGCACAAACACAGAAATTACATAACATCAGAACTTGAAACAAAACGCCAGACCAAAACACTATAATAATGATACTTTCCCAGAATACTGATCCTCGATACCCACCTACTAGGAGAACTCCCTATACCCACCTACTAGGAGAACCCCCTATACCCACCTACTAGGAGAACCCCCTATACCCACCTACTAGGAGAACCCCTTATACCCACCTACTAGGAGAACCCACCTACTAGGAGAACCCCTTATACCCACCTACTAGGAGAACCCACCTACTAGGAGAACCCCTTATACCCACCTACTAGGAGAACTCCCTATACCCACCTACTAGGAGAACCCCTATACCCACCTACTAGGAGAACCCCTATACCCACCTACTAGGAGAACCCCAATACCCACCTACTAGTAGAACCCACCTACTAGGAGAACCCCTTATACCCACCTACTAGGAGAACCCCTTATACCCACCTACTAGGAGAACCCACCTACTAGGAGAACCCACCATACCCACCTACTAGGAGAACCCACCTACTAGGAGAACCCCTATACACACCTACTAGGAGAACCCTTATACCCACCTACTAGGAGAACCCACCTACTAGGAGAACCCCTTATACCCACCTACTAGGAGAACCCCTTACTAGGAGAACCCTTATACCCACCTACTAGGAGAACCCCTATACCCACCTACTAGGAGAACCCTTATAC
Source organism: Oncorhynchus tshawytscha (assembly GCF_018296145.1). NCBI lineage: Eukaryota > Metazoa > Chordata > Actinopteri > Salmoniformes > Salmonidae > Oncorhynchus > Oncorhynchus tshawytscha. Next base: position 64,539,518 of record NC_056431.1, read on the forward strand.
CTACCTACTAGGAGAACCCACCTACTAGGAGAACCCCAAATACACACCTACTAGTAGAACCCACCTACTAGGAGAACCCCTATACCCACCTACTAGGGGACCCCTATACCCACCTACTAGGAGAACCCCTATACCCACCTACTAGGAGAACCCACCATACCCACCTACTAGGAGAACCCACCTACTAGGAGAACCCTCTATATCCACCTACTAGGAGAACCCCTATACCCACCTACTAGGAGAAGCCCTTATACCCACCTACTAGGAGAACCCCTATACCCACCTACTAGGAGAACAACCCTATACCCACCTACTAGGAGAAGCCCCTATACCCACCTACTAGGAGAACCCCTTATACCCACCTACTAGGAGAACCCACCTACTAGGAGAACCCCCTATACCCACCTACTAGGAGAAACCCCTATACCCACCTACTAGGAGAACCCCTATACCCACCTACTAGGAGAACCCCTATAGCCACCTACTAGGAGAACCCCTTATACCCACCTACTAGGAGAACCCTTATACCCACCTACTAGGAGAACCCCTATACCCACCTACTACGAGAACCCACCTACTAGGAGAACCCCTATACCCACCTACTAGGAGAACCCCTATACCCACCTACTAGGAGAACCCCTATACCCACCTACTAGGAGAACCCCTATACCCACCTACTAGGAGAACCCCTATACCCACCTACTAGGAGAACCCCTATACCCACCTACTAGGAGAACCCCTATACCCACCTACTAGGAGAACCCCCTATACCCACCTACTAGGAGAACCCCTATACCCACCTACTAGGAGAACCCACCTACTAGGAGAACCCCTTATACCCACCTACTAGGAGAACCCCTTATACCCACCTACTAGGGGAACCCCTTATACCCACCTACTAGGCGAACCCCTTATACCCACCTACTAGGCGAACCCCTTATACCCACCTACTAGGAGAACCCCCTATACACACCTACTAGGAGAACCCCTTATACCCACCTACTAGGCGAACCCCTTATACCCACCTACTAGGCGAACCCCTTATACCCACCTACTAGGAGAACCCCCTATACACACCTACTAGGAGAACCCCTATACCCACCTACTAGGAGAACCCCTATACCCACCTACTAGGAGAACCCCTATACCCACCTACTAGGAGAACCCACGTTCAAATCAAATCAAATCAAATTTTATTTGTCACATACACATGGTTAGCAGATGTTAATGCGAGTGTAGCGAAATGCTTGTGCTTCTAGTTCCGACAATGCAGTAATAACGAGCAAGTAATCTAACTAACAATTCCAAAAAAAAAAAAAAAAAAAAAAAAAAAAAAAAAAAAAACTACTGTCTTATACACAGTGTAAGGGGATAAGAATATGTACATAAGGATATATGAATGAGTGATGGTACAGAGCAGCATAGGCAAGATACAGTAGATGATATCGAGTACAGTATATACATATGAGATAAGTATGTAAACCAAGTGGCATAGTTAAAGTGGCTAGTGATACATGTATTACATAAGGATGCAGTCGATGATATAGAGTACAGTATCAACGTATGCATATGAGATGAACAATGTAGGGTAAGTAACATTATATAAGGTAGCATTGTTTAAAGTGGCTAGTGATATATTT